>NC_083576.1:41703259-41895759 GCF_027579695.1 Neoarius graeffei | reverse complement strand
TGAAGGGTTCACAAACTTTCAAGCACCACTGTAACTGAAATCAGCTGTTCTCAGCGTTTGATAAACCTGCTTTGTGAAACGGACAATCACTGCTCCTCCCCATGGAAAAATGAGGGATAGCAGCTGGTTTTCACACAAGCTGCTTAGGGGCGTCACCAGTCAGGACTGCATTGACTACGTCATTGTGGGGGATAAATTATCTGCACGGACCAATCGGCAGACAGTCACGAACCAGTCAGGGGACGGCCAAGGGCCTGCTGAGGGCCAGTCACGGAAACGTGGAACAAATTCAATGGCTGCCACTGTACGTTGTCTCCCGGTGTGAATTCTCTCAGGCGCGTGCCTCTATCGTACAGCCAGACCTGATGTTCTTGTGCCTGCCACAAATTCTCCTGGGTTAAGTGTGTGAGGGTGTGGAGTTTTGCACGCAGGTCAAAAACATACTGAATTTTGTTTTTACTACGTGAAGGTCCCTCCTCCCAATTTTCTCATAGCATGTCCAAAATGCCACATGGTTTATGCTCATATAATAATTCAAATGGTGAAAATCCCGTGGAAGCTTGTGGGACCTGTCATAATGAAAATAACAGGGGCTCGAGCCATTTATCCCAATTATGTGCATCTTCACTTACAAATTTCTGAATTAAGTTTTTGAGTGTCTGATTGAATCGTTTCACTAAGCCATCTGTTTGTGGGTGATAGATGCTGGTGCGGATAGATTTAATTCCCAATAACCCATACAGTTTGCGCAGTGTGCATGACATAAATGTAGTGCCTTGGTCTGTCAGGATTTCTTTCGGAATTCCAACCTGGGAGATGACATAGAAGAGCGCTTCCACAATACTGCATGCTGAGATATTGTGAAGAGGCACTGCTTCTGGATATCACATTGCATAGTCCACCAGAACTAAAATAAAGCGATATCCTCGTGCTGACCAATCTAATGGCCTGATAAGATCCATGCCAATTATCTCAAAGGGGGTCTCGATTAGAGGGAGAGGGCACAAAGGTGCTTTTGGAGTGGCTGCGGGATTTACTAATTGCCATTTGCGGCACGCTGCACACCACCGACGGACATCCCTGCAAATCCCTGGCCAATAGAACCGGGCCATTATTTGGGCTCATGTTTTATCTTGCCCTAAGTGTCCAACCATTGGATTAAAGTGAGCCACATGGAATACGAGTTCCTGACAGCTCTTTGGGATTAACAACTGGGTTAACTGTTCACCAGTTTGAGTGTACTGCATCACTCAATACAGCCTATCCTTAATAACAGTGAAATACGGGAAGGAGGGTGTCACATTTGGTTGAAGAGTTTGACCATTGATTACTCTCACTTGGTCAAACACATGATGCAGAGTCTCATCTTGCGACTGCTTAATGGGAAATCCTTGAGGGAATCCCCGAGAGAGGGAGGAGAGGTGAGCTGCTCCTCACTCCTCGTTGTTCTGATGGGGTGCTGACATAGATGGCTCTGTGACAGCTTCCCCAGTCAATGCCACACCAGGATCTCCCCATGATGTACTAATGCAGGACCCACCCCTTACTATCTGTTCCATCAATTCTTTGAACCCTGGCCAATCAGTCCCCAAAATCAGTGAGTGGGTGAGACAAAGATTAACTGCTGCCTTTATTCTATGCTTTTCTCCCCAAAATAGAATGTGGATGGACACTAATGGGTAGTTGTGAACATCCCCATGCACACACAGAACCTTCACCACTTGTGCTCTCCCCAATGCCTCACCTTGCACCAGGGTTTGGTGGATTGAGGTTTGATTACAGTCGGAATCCACCAATGCATGATACATATCCCCTTGCACACTTACCGGTATACAATACTCTCCAGCCTGATCGAGGGCGGTCTGTGGCACATCAAAGATCTGGACCACCGCTCCCCCCTCCATCGCAGAGCATTGACTCTGGAGATGTCCTGGCTCCCCGCAGCGCCAGCATACCAGCCCAGGTTTCCCCTCTGCACTGGTGTTATTGGCATTACTCACCTGAGGGGGAGAAGACACACAGACATGGAAGGGAAAGACAGGAGGATAACACGGGTGTGATGGGCTGGCTGGGGGGGGAGCCAGTCCACGCTGCCGCCAGATGGTCCTCTGTCAATTTTATAGCTTGTTCTTGCGATGCCAGGCGATGACACTGGACCCACTCCATAGTCCCTTCTGGAAGTCGCGTGATGAACTGTTTCAGTGTTACCAGGTCGATGATTCCCTCAGCATTGTGGTTGTCTGCCCTCAGCCACTGCCGGCAGGCGTCCTGGAGCTGTTGGCCAAATGTAAACAGCCGGCTAACCTCCTCCAATTTCAGCGTCCAGAAGAGCTGATGATGATGTTCCGGGGAGCGGCCGACACGCTGCAGGATGGCTTGCTTCAAGTCGGTGTATACGAGCCAGCTGTCAGTGGGGAGCTGCTGCACAGTGAGCTGTGCCTCGCCAGCCAATAGCAGAAGTAGGTGTGCTGCGTGCTGCTTGACCGGCCACCCCATGCTTTGGCCACTTGCTCAAAGAGTACTAGGAAGGCTTCTGGATCACCGTGCAAGCCCATCTTCATGAGACTGATGTGGGGAGGGTCTGCTGCAGTGGTGGTCGAGGACCCCGCCGACACAAGCAGGTGCCGGAACGCCTGGCGATCTTCTTGCTGGGCCAGCATCAAGGCTTCGAAGCATTGTTCTTGCTCCTTCTGGAGGGTGATCAGTGCTTGATGCTCACTCTGGATGAGATCTTTGAATGGCGAGGACTCCATGGGGTGGTTTCCTATTGTACTCCCGGGTTTTGGCACCACTGTTACAGTTCCCTGATGTGGGTGGAGTACAGAAGCACAGCAGGCAGGAGATGATATTCACACACACGTTTATTAATGCTTTTCAGCTTCACTTGCTCAGTCTAGGACACACACACAGTTGTGTTCTGGCCCAGGGAGCTCCCTTCTCTCTGCTCTCTCCCTCCTTTTCTATGTTCCACCATCACTGCAACAAACACACCCACACACTAATTGACAACAGGTGTAATGACTTGGCCACTCACCTTCCCTAACCCCACCTTCCATTCACAAACTGATGATTGGCCACATCCCCACTGCCACAACATTGTCACAAAGCAGCTTTTCAGAAAATTAAAGGCTTTAAATATGAGCTAATTTTATCCCTGATGAGGAAGCCTGTGGTGACAGTGGAAAGGAAAAACTGTCTCAGATGATATAAGGAAGAAACCTTGAGAGGAACCAGACTCAAAAGGGAGCTCATCCTCATTTGGATGATAACAGATAGCATGATTATATATAACTTGCTTCCATAACTGTGTCCTATATAGTCACAAAGTACAACAGTGTAACAAGGAAATTCATTATACTTTTAGCATGAATTCTGTTTTGTTGAAATTACCAGCTGTTCATTGATGGAAACTTGAGTGCAAAACTGTACATGACAACTGCAATCCTAAAGTTATCATGGCAATTGTAGTCCTCAGCCATCATAGCAAAACTGTAAGTGCCCAGAGCCATCGTCCAAGTGCGACTTTTGACTGTCCATATGGGGCCATCCTCCACAGGAATGATGTGATGAGACTCCAATCAGTCTTAGGGCATCAAGATGGGTCAGGGGGGTCTGAGAAACAGAAGAAGTCAGCATCACTGGTGTCTCAGGATCGACATGTAACTCAATAGAGAGGGACAGACAGAGGGAAGAGACAGGGGTGGGGAAGAGGGGGAGGTTGTTTAGGTATGTCCAGTGTCACCTCATGAGTAAGAACAGTATACATTTTGCACCGAGTGCAAGCAGGGACTCTGGCAAGGCTAATGATGACAACTAGAAGGAAGAGCCAGAAGATAACACAGACATGAGGGAGCCATGGGACATAAAGTAGTCCACTGTCAACAAACCCGAATGAACATGGGGGGGGGGCAGAGCATCCATACATCCCAGTTTACCAAAGCACTCTGTTTGAGGACTGTCCAGATCTACTCATCTCATCTCATTATCTCTAGCCGCTTTATCCTTCTACAGGGTCGCAGGCAAGCTGGAGCCTATCCCAGCTGACTACGGGCGAAAGGCGGGGTACACCCTGGACAAGTCGCCAGGTCATCACAGGGCTGACACATAGACACAGACAACCATTCACACTCACATTCACACCTATGGTCAATTTAGAGTCACCAGTTAACCTAACCTGCATGTCTTTGGACTGTGGGGGAAACCGGAGCACCCGGAGGAAACCCACGCAGACACGGGGAGAACATGCAAACTCCACACAGAAAGGCCCTCGCCGGCCCCGGGGCTCGAACCCAGGACCTTCTTGCTGTGAGGCGACAGCGCTAACCACTACACCACCGTGCTGCCCCAGATCTACTCCTTTATCTAATTAAAAAAACCAACTATTTACAAAAAGCTTGACTAAAAGGATGTGTTTTCAGCCTAGACTAAAACACTGAGACTGTATCTGAGTCCCAAACACTACTTGGAAGGCTGTTCCATAACTGTGGGGCTTTGTAAGAAAAGGCACTGCCCCCTGATGTAGCCTTCACTATATGAGGTACCAACAGATAGCCTACACCTTTTGATCTAAGAAGGCATGGTGGGTCAGAAAGTACCAGATTTGCTCAGGTACTGTGGTGCAAGACTTCAGTGCTTTAAAGGTCAATAGTAGTATTTTATAATCAATGCAAAATTTGACTGGGAGCCAATGCAGTGTGGATAAGATCGGGGTGATGTGGTCATAGCTTCTAATTCTGGTAAGGATGCTTGCTGCATTTTGAACTAACTGGAGCTTGTTTAGAAGAAGAAGAAGCCTTTAGTTGGTGGCACGGTGGTGTAGTGGTTAGCGCTGTTGCCTCACAGCAAGAAGGTCCTGGGTTCGAGCCCCGGGGCTGGCGAGGGCCTTTCTGTGTGGAGTTTGCATGTTCTCCCCGTGTCCGCGTGGGTTTCCTCCGGGTGCTCCGGTTTCCCCCACAGTCCAAAGACATGCAGGTTAGGTTAACTGGTGACTCTAAATTGACCATAGGTGTGAATGGTTGTCTGTGTCTATGTGTCAGCCCTGTGATGACCTGGTGACTTGTCCAGGGTGTACCCCGCCTTTCGCCCGTAGTCAGCTGGGATAGGCTCCAGCTTGCCTGCGACCCTGTAGAAGGATAAAGCTGCTAGAGATAATGTGAATGTGATGTGAAGCCTTTATTTGTCACATGCACATTTAAGCACAGTGAAATTTGTTCTCTGCATTGAACCCATCTGAAACAGTGAACACATGCATGCATACACACATGCCCAGAGCAGTGGGCAGCCATGCTACAGTACCTGGGGAGCATTTGGGGGTTAGGTGACTTGCTCAAGGGCAGTTCAGCCCAAGGCCACCCCATGTTACAGTAACTTAACCACATGTCTTTGAACTGGGGGGGAAACCGGAACACCCAGAGGAAACCCATGCAGACATGCGTAGAACATGCAAACTCCACCCAGAAAGGCCCCTGTCAGAGCCTTCTTGCTGTGAGGCAACAGTGCTAACCACTACACCACCGTGCCGCCCACGGTTTATGCACTTATTGGAACATCCGGACAATAAAGTATTACAATAATCCAACCTTGAGGTAAGAAAAGCATGAACTAGTTTTTCTGCATCATGTAGTGACATATTTCTTAACTTAGCAATATTTCTGAGATGAAAGAAAGCTATCTGGGTAATGTTATCAATATGAGTTTCAAATGAAATACTGGAGTCAATGATCACACCGAGGTCTTTTACTGCTGCACATGAAGAAACAGAAAGGCCATCCAGATTTACTATGTAATCAGAAAACCTACTTCTAGCTGCATTTGGCCTTAGTACAAATACTTCTGTTGCATCATAGTTAAGTAGAGGAAATTAATAAGCATCCAGTGTCTAATGTCCTTCACAAATTCCTCAGTTTTATTAAGCTGGTGTCTCTCATCTGGCTTTGCATAAACATACAACTGTGTGTCATCAACTGATATCTTTTATTTGCTTACAAATAATATCACCCAAAGGTAATGTATATAAAGAAAAAAGCAGTGGGCCAAAGACAGAAGAACAACAACTACTTTATTCATCACACACTTCTGAAATCTGAAATTCCTCTCTGCATTTAACCCATCTGAAGCAGTGAACACACACATGCACATACACGTGAGTAAATGAACACACACACACACACACACACACACACACACACACACACACACACACACACACACACATACCCAGAGCAGTGGGCAGCCATGCTAACAGCACCCGGGGAGCAGATGGGAGTTAGGTGCCTTGCCCAAGGGCACCTCAGTCCAAGGCCATCCCATATTGACCTAACCACATGTCTTTGAACTGTGGGGGAACCTAGAGCACCCAGAGGAAACCCACACAGATACGGGGAGAACATGCAAACTCCACACAGAAAGGCCCCCGCCGGCCACTGTGCTCAAACCCAGAACCTTCTTGCGGTGAGGCGACCGTGCTAACCACTTACACCACCGAACCTTGTTGAACACCAAACTTTACCTCAGTATGGATAGAAAAATCACCATTTACATCAACAAAATGATGCCGTTCAGTTAAATAAGACCTGAGCCAGGAGAGGGCACTGTGTGATTGTCCATCCCAGATGCCTCCAAGCCCAGAAAAATCGACAGTGCTTCTGGACACAGTTAACATAAGGCTTCCTTTTTGCACAGTATTGTTTTAAGTGGAATTTGTGGCTGTAACTCTATACTGTAGTGTTTGCCAGTGGTTTGCTAAAGTAAGTCTAAGTGCTTATATCAGCTGTAGATGAAGACGGTTCTTGAAACAGTGCCGTCTGAAGGATCAGAGATCACAGGTGTTCAGGTTAAGCTTGCACCCTTGTCCTTTATGCACTGAAATTCCTTCTAATTCCTTAAATTGTTTAATGATATTATGCACAATAAAGCATGAAATATTCAAATACCTTCATAGCTTTTTGTAATTACTGTGTTTTTAAACATTTAAATTATTTTCTCACATATTTCTTGACAAACTGGAAATTCTCAGCCCATCTTTGCTCCTCAAAGTCTAGGCCTTTCCTGGATACTGGTTTTGTACCAAATCATGATTACTATCACCTGTTGATATCACCTATTTCAAATCATATCATTATTTGTTTTACCTCATTACTAACCCTAAATTATCCCATCACAACTTTTTTGGAATGTGTTGCAGGCCTGTGTCACAGACTGAGCTGTAACGCTCACGCAGGCAATAGCGTACAGGCAGCCGTTAGCCGGCATTAACCAACATGCTGCCTTGACGCCACTTGTCTGTCTCCCTTTCCATTCATTTTCTTTATGTATTGTTTTTGTTTTTTGGTTCATTGTTCATTGTCATTAACCACAGTTTGCCAAAACTTTTGCCTAATTGTTACAAAGAGTGCAGGGAAAGGCCTACTGGCATTTCTGAGTAACATTTTTTTTTCCATTTCCACTTGCGTTTTCAAACGCGCATTTCAGATCACCATTATCAACTCTCATCTGTTTTAGCGATTTTTTAGGGTAAATAATCACTACTTACACACTGGCTATTTCAAATCATGGATGTTTATTTTGTAAAACATTTTTGTAAAACTGTAGAATTCATACTCACGAAAGTTGTCAGCACACTTCTACTTCCTCGTTGAAGCAAACCGAGGGAATGTTCCATGGACATTAAGTAGGGGGTTTCCTGCTGGTTTGAGGAGCAAACCATTTTTAACAGGGGTGTTTTGTAGTGGGTGAGGTGAATGTATTTTTATTAGCCATAGAAGGGGTTTTGGCGAATGAAAATATTTTGGGGTGATTATGTATTTTGTTTGTGTTTCTTTGAATTGTTATTTTGTCTTTATTTTCTTGTTATTTAGTTAATTGATTTATTTTTGTGAATGGGGCTTACCTGAGGGAGGGGCTATCTCTGTAAAAGGCCCAGTGCCTCAGTTGTATGGAGAGCTCTGTGGAGAAAGGTTGTGTCTGTGCTCAGAGTCTTAGGACATAGTCTGGTGCTCTTGCCGCTATTTTTCTCATTTTGCTTTTTTTAATGTTTTGCATGTTTTGGGACTCGCATTGTAAATACTTGCACTTTTAGAAAAGAAGGAAAAAATAAAAGAAAAATATTTTAGTTTGGAAAAAATATCTCTCGTCTGCTCCATCGCCGGTCATCCTGCGACATGTGGTGTCAGAAGTTTGGGCAAAGGAGTTAGATGGAGAGAAGAACCACAGTGGACAAGATGACTACCAGGAGGAAGAAGGCTGGTGAGGGCAAGGAAGATGTAGCAATAGGGGGCGCCGCTGAGGCTGAAGTGCCCACTCCACAGCCTGCCACTGCAGATACCACCATCGACCGCCTAGCCATGATGTTTCAGTCATTTATGGAGCTGCAACGTGCCAGAGATGAGCGGCTGGAGAGAGATGCCTTCAAGCAGGCCCAGCAGGTCAAGGTCCTGTCCCATCAGGTGACACAGCTCCAGCTGGATGTGGAATCAGGCAGAACCACACCCCCACCACCATCCCGGGAGAATGTAACGCCTGAATCACCCTCAGTGACCATCGGAGGGCGTCCACCAAAGATGGCCAAGCTGGAAGATACTGACAACATTGAACACTACTTGACCACCTTTGAGAGGCTAGCCACAGTTTTCGGCTGGCAAAGGGAGACCTGGGCCATGCACCTCATCCCATTGCTGACTGGGAAGGCCTGCAGTGCATTTGTGGCCATGAACCCTGAAGACACAATGAACTATGACAGCCTGAAGGAGGCAGTGCTGAAAAAATACGCAATCAACGCGGAAACTTATCGACAACAATTCAGAGTAATGGAGACCAGTCCAACAGAGACACCGCAAGAGCTGTACGTCAGACTGAAAGACCTATTCTGCAAGTGGGTGAAGTTTGACAAGTGCAGCAAAGAAGAGCTGATGGAGACCCTGGTGCTGGAACAGTATCTCCGTGTTCTTTATCCAGATGTGAGGACCTGGGTCAGGGAGGCCGCAACACTGGTGGAGAGCTACGTGGTTGCACACAGAGGTCCCCGAGGCTACCGCTATGCGGGAGTGCTTGATCAAAATGTGAGGGGTAAGTCTGTTGGGTTTGGGAAGGGAGTTTGTTCTGGTACTGCCAATAGTCATAGTAGAGCTCCACCACCACCACCCTCAGACTGTTCTAGACCCCAAGCCATTTCTTGTTTTAATTGTGGCCAGGAAGGTCATAAGAGCCCTGCTTGTCCCCTGAGGAAGTCAAAATACAGCCATTTATGCTATGGTCCCCACCCCACCCCTTCTATAAACACCCTGGAGAGCAGAGATCCTGTTATCACCATTCAGCTAAATGGGAAACCAGTTAAAGCATTGGTAGACACAGGTTGTTCACAAACACTAGTGCAGGCTGACCTAGTCCCCCTAGAGTTTAAAAACTGCAATGACAAGCTTACTATCTTTTGTGTGCATGGAGATAAAAGTGACCTTGACACAGCAGATGTATATGTCAGAGTTAATGGACAGACATATCTATTGAGAGTAGGACTAGTGTCTAAGCTGCCATATCCAGTGCTACTAGGCCAGGATCTTCCAGTGTTGTTAGAGCTGGTGAACAAGACTGCTTGGTGTGGTGTGGTAACAAGAGCTCAGGCTAGGGAGCAGCAAGCAGACCTCACTGAATTGCCTTATTTTGATGAAGATGTCCCTGTTGAACCCACACTGACTAGACAGCAGAGGTGTGATAGGTACAGACAGACAGTTGAAGACACAATGAAGCAAAATTCAGTGGAAGCAGAGTTTATTGACCCCCCTGAACTGAGTGACATTGATTTTAATGGTAATTTGGCAGAGGAACAGCGTGTAGACCCCACACTGAGACAGAGTTTTAAGAAAGCTGAGGAAGGTGTTGGCTATGTTCCTGTGTTAGGTAAGGAGGGCTACATTGTGCAAAACAACCTGCTTTATAGACACAGTGAAGATGGACTGCAACTTTTGATTCCCCGGAAATATCGTAGGCAGATGCTGGAACTGGGTCACACAATACCCTGGGCTGGACACTTGGCCTACATGAAGACTTTACAAAGAATAAGCAAATGCTTTTATTGGCCAGGTTTGTTTAGTCATGTGAAGGAATTTTGTAAGTCTTGTCCTCAGTGTCAGTTGTCAGGAGGAAAGAACCTTGCCCGTGCCCCATTGATTCCCCTACCTGTAATTGACACACCTTTTGAGAGAATTGCAGTGGATGTAGTAGGACCCCTGGAAAAGAGCAAGACAGGAAATAGATTTATTTTGGTCATATGTAATTATGCCACAAGATACCCCAAAGCCTTTCCCCTGAGAGATGTAACAGCCAAGCGAGTTGCAACAGCTAGGCTGCAGCTCTTCTCTAGAGTAGGGATCCCCAGAGAAGTGCTCACTGATCAGGGCCCCAACTTTATGAGCAAAACCCTTAGGCAGGTCTATGACCTTTTGGGCATTAGGCGTATCAGAACCACTCCTTACCACCCACAGACCGACGGACTTGTTGAGCAGTTCAACCAGACCCTCTTGAGCATGCTCCGGAAGTTTGTGGCTGATTCTGGCAAGGACTGGGACCAGTGGCTACTATACTTGCTCTTTGCCTACAGAGAAGTTCCCCAGGCGTCAACAGGATTTTCCCCCTTCGAGCTCCTGTTTGCACACCAGGTTCGAGGCCCTCTTGATGTGCTTAAGGAGATTTGGGAGGGTGAGATGTCTGGTGGCACCAACATCATCTCCTATGTGCTAAAGATGAGGGAGAAGCTTGCTGTTGCATTGGCCTTGGCGCATGAGAACCTGCAGAGGGCGCAAGAGAGGCAAAAGGCATGGTATGACCGTTCTGCCAGAACACGCTGCTTCCAGGTTAGTGACAAGGTCTTGCTGTTGCTGCCCAGCTCCGACAACAAACTGCTGGCAAAATGGCAGGGGCCCTACACCATTACTAGGCAGATGGGACAAGTGACGTATGAAGTCCACATGTCAGACCATCGTAAGAAGCATCAAGTGTACCACGTCAACATGCTGAAGAAATGGAATGAGCATCAGGAACAACAGCCAGAGGTATCTGTCCTGTTCATCCGTGCCATTGAGGAGGAAGAGGAGTACAGTGAGCAGTACCTGCCGTGTCATGAGGAGGGAAGTACGCTGGACCTGAGCCACCTGTCCAAGGATTGTCAGGAGGAGCTGACCGCCATCCTGCCCGTGGGTCTATTTGTGGAGCAGCCAGGATGGACGGAGATGGTGGAGCACCGCATCGTCCTGAAGGACCAGTAGCCAGTGAGACAGCCCTGCTACCAGGTTCCAGAGAGTTTACTTCCTGTGTTGAAGGTGGAGCTGGACAAGATGTTGGAGCTGGGGGTGATCGAGCCATCCTCCAGTGAGTGGAGCAGCCCCATCATCCTCGTTCCTAAGAAGGACGGCAACCTGAGGGTCTGTCTGGACTTCAGGAAAGTCAATGCCCAGGCCAAGTTCGACCCTTACCCAGTGCCGAGGATTGATGACCTGGTCGAGCGCCTTGGCAAAGCAAAGTTCTTGACCACCCTTGATCTCTGTAAAGGCTATTGGCAAGTGCCGTTGGCTGAGGACAGCAAGGAGATGACAGCCTTCAGGACACCTTTTGGGCATTATCAGTTTATGGTCCTGCCCTTTGGATTACATGAAGCACCAGCTACATTCCAGAGATTGATGGACAGGGTCCTCAGGGGGACTGAGGGCTTTGCCGCTGCCTACCTGGATGACATTTGCATATACAGCTCCACATGGGAGGAGCATTTACAACACTTGCAGCATGTCCTCTCCTTGGTGAAGGAGGCGGGCCTGACCGTCAACCCTGAGAAGTGTACATTGGCCAGGGAGGAGACGGCATACCTTGGCTATGTGTTGGGTCGGGGTGTCATTCGGCCTCAGGTTGGGAAGGTTGAGGCTATTAAGGCCGCTGAGCGCCCCACCACCAAGAAACAGGTGCGCTCTTTCCTGGGCTTGGTTGGGTGGTATAGACGCTTTATTCCTAACTTTTTAGAGAGAGCAGTTCCGTTGACTGAGCTCACATGCAAAAGTCAGCCAAACAAGGTTGAATGGACTGAGGAGTGTGAGGCAGCATTTCAGGGCTTGAAGGACTCCTTGTGTAGGGAGCCTGTGCTCCTAAGCCCTGACTTTGACAGGACTTTCACCATCCAAACTGATGCCTCTGAGCGGGGCCTTGGTGCGGTCTTGTTGCAGGATGCTGATGGACATTTGCAACCTGTAGCATACATCAGTCGTAAACTGCTGCCAAGGGAGTGCAATTACTCCACAGTTGAGAAGGAATGCCTTGCGATTAAGTGGGCTTTGGACTCTTTTAAATATTACTTATTGGGGCGAAAGTTTGTTTTAGAGACTGACCATAGGGCATTGTCTTGGTTGGGCAGAATGAAAGACACTAACTCAAGAATCACTAGGTGGTTCCTTGCTGTGCAACCTTTTGATTTTGATGTTTTGTACAGGTCTGGGAAACTGAATACCACTGCTGACTTTCTTTCTAGAGTGCCACAAGGAGCATCTTCAGAAGGGGGGGAAATGTCACAGACTGAGCTGTGACGCTCACGCAGGCAATAGCGTACAGGCAGCCATTAGCCGGCATTAACCAACATGCTGCCTTGACGCCACTTGTCTGTCTCCCTTTCCATTCATTTTCTGTATGTATTGTTTTTGTTTTTTGGTTCATTGTTCATTGTCATTAACCACAGTTTGCCAAAACTTTTGCCTAATTGTTACAAAGAGTGCAGGGAAAGGCCTACTGGCATTTCTGAGTAACATTTTTTTTTTCCATTTCCACTTGCATTTTCAAACGCGCATTTCAGATCACCATTATCAACTCTCATCTGTTTTAGCGATTTTTTAGGGTAAATAATCACTACTTACACACTGGCTATTTCAAATCATGGATGTTTATTTTGTAAAACATTTTTGTAAAACTAGAATTCATACTCACAAAAGTTGTCAGCACACTTCTACTTCCTCGTTGGAGCAAACCGAGGGAATGTTCCATGGACATTAATGCCCCTTTTCCACTACCCTTTTTCAGCTCACTTCAGCTCGCTTCAGCTCACTTCAGCCCGACACGGCTCGCGTTTCAACTATCTAAGAACAGCACGACTGAGCTCGCTTCAGCCCTGCTCAGCCCCCAAAACTCGCACGGTTTTGGAGTGGGGCTGAAGCGAGCCAAACCGAGCTGAGTGAGGCTAGGGGCGTGGGGAGACACTCCCCTGTGCACTGATTGGTGAGGAGGAGTGTCCTCACACGCCCACACATGCCCCGCGAGCACGCTGGGATCTGTAAACACCGTAAACCCAGAAGAAGGAGAATTACGAGAATTATGAAGCCTTATGCGCCTCGCCTCATCTATACGCTCTTGCTAGTATCTGTTGGCATTGTCGGCGACAACAAGCCACAGCACCAAGACCAGCAACACTAACGACTCCATGTCCTCCATGTTTATTGTTTACTATCCGGGTCGTGAGACTACCGCTTAAAAGCTCACTGATGTCACTGTTTGCGCTGCCTAACGACATCACCTGACATCCACCCACTTTCGCTAACTCCACCCAATGTGTCCACCCACTTCCAGCCAGCACGGTTCAGCGCGGTTGTAGTCGAAATGCAACTCCAACAGCCCCACTCAGCTCGACTCAGCACGGCACGGCTCAGCCCAACTCAGCCGCGTTGGTAGTGGAAAAGCGGCATAAGTAGGGGGTTTCCCGCTGGTTTGAGGAACAAACCATTTTTAACAGGGGTGTTTTGTAGTGGGTGAGGTGAATGTATTTTTATTAGCCATAGAAGGGGTTTTGGCGAATGAAAATATTTTGGGGTGATTATGTATTTTGTTTGTGTTTCTTTGAATTGTTATTTTGTCTTTATTTTCTTGTTATTTAGTTAATTGATTTATTTTTGTGAATGGGGCTTACCTGAGGGAGGGGCTATCTCTGTAAAAGGCCCAGTGCCTCAGTTGTATGGAGAGCTCTGTGGAGAAAGGTTGTGTCTGTGCTCAGAGTCTTAGGACATAGTCTGGTGCTCTTGCCGCTATTTTTCTCATTTTGCTTTTTTTTTATGTTTTGCATGTTTTGGGACTCGCATTGTAAATACTTGCACTTTTAGAAAAGAAGGAAAAAATAAAAGAAAAATATTTTAGTTTGGAAAAAACGTCTCTCCTCTGCTCCATCGCCGGTCATCCTGCGACAACCTGAAATGCAGGCTGAACGTATATTCACACATCACATTATCTCTAGCCGCTTTATCCTTCTACAGGGTCGCAGGCAAGCTGGAGCCTATCCCAGCTGACTACGGGCGAAAGGCGGGGTACACCCTGGACAAGTCGCCAGGTCATCACAGGGCTGACACATAGACACAGACAACCATTCACACTCACATTCACACCTACGGTCAATTTAGAGTCACCAGTTAACCTAACCTGCATGTCTTTGGACTGTGGGGGAAACCGGAGCACCCGGAGGAAACCCACGCGGACACGGGGAGAACATGCAAACTCCGCACAGAAAGGCCCTCGCCGGCCCCGGGGCTCGAACCCAGGACCTTCTTGCTGTGAGGCGACAGCGCTAACCACTACACCACCGTGCCGCCTGAACGTATATTAATAAATGAAATTAAATTGACAAGATAAAACATGAAATATATTCATTTCATACTGTCTGCAGTGAAATACAGTCAAAGGAAATTTGGAAATCACTGCTTTCTTTTTTATTTTTATTTTTCATACCATCTCAACTTTTTCTGATTTGGGGTTGTAAAAGGAATATTTTAGTTAATTGGCTATATTTTACTAAACCTCTACAAATGTTTGCAAATAATTATTTTGAAGCAAAAGTATTTAATTTTACAAAAAGAATACTGAAGTTGATAAAGAATATGAAAATAACTGCATTTTTTTTGGGAATAAAATTTTCTTGATTCAATTAATTTTTTTTGTTAGCACAGCTATCTAAGAGAAGTTCTGTATCTTGATTTGTTGAATTTCATTACTGAAAATGTCTGTTCACACGTGTTTGTTGATCCAGAGAGAACCAGCATCCACTGAGCTAGACTTCTCATGTGTGGGAAGTTCTCCTCTTTGAGAGATGAGGAAAATGTTAATCATGGCAATGATTTGAAATGTTTTGCCAGCAGTGCATCAGATTGCAAGTCTATAACTTCAAGTTGCATATCATCAGGGATACTGTCCATATCATATCTAAAAGGAGAGGAGATTGTGAGCATTTCAGGTTCCACTGCTTTGAAGTCATCAAAGTGCCTGGTAAACTCACCATGCAATACCTTCAACATGGTTGCACCTCTGTTGAGCTGATCAGTAGATGGAGCCTTTTCATGTCCACACGCTTTTATCACAGCCACACATATCGGCACTCAGAGCATGCAGCACGCACCGCTGACTGCAATTTGTACCAAGCATAGCGGTCTAGCTCATGATAGCTAATTACCATACACCTGTTCCCGATTAGAGCACAATCACAGTACACTCTTATAAGGACTATCTAAACACAGGCTGACTAAAGTAAATGCACTGTATTTTGTGTCTCACATTACCAAGCCTTTTAGATATTGTGTTGCAAATCTGGTCTGATGTTTTTTTACATTCAGATTTTGCCCTTCATCTTTGCCTCTGCTATTCTGTTTGTGCCTTGCTTGACCTGTGTTTATTATATGACCATGATTTTGTATGACATTTTGGAATAGGTTGCCAGTGTGTTATTTACATCCATCTGTTGCCATTCCCATGACAGCTTTTAACAACAGATATTGGTGAAAAGCAGCTTTACAGAAAAATAAAGACTTTAAACATGTGAACTAATTTTATAGCTAATAAATGTATTTAGAAGAAACCTTTATTTGTCACACGCACCCTTTAAGCACAGTGAAATTCATCCGCTGCATTTAACCCATCTGAAGCAGTGAACACACGCATTCAGAGCAGTGGGCAGCCACAATAGAGTGCCCAGGGAGCAGTCAGGGGTCAGACACCTTGCTCAAGGGCATCTCAGCCCAAGGCCACCCCACATCAACCTAACTGCATGTCTTTGGATTGTGGGGGAAACCAGAGCATACAGACACAGGGAGAACATGCAAACTCCACACGCCGGCCGCTGGGTTCAAACCCAGGATCTTCTTGCTGTGAGGCAACCATGCTGACCACTACACCACCGTGCCACCCCAATGAACAAGACTTACTCATTATCCCTAATGAGCAAGTCTGAGGCAATGGTGGCAAGGAAACACTCCCCAGATGATATGAGGAAAAAACCTTGAGAGGAACCAGAATCGAAAGGGAAACTATCCTCATTTGGGTAATAACAGATGGCACCATACATTTTATATATATATATATATATATATATATATATATATATATATATATATATATAAAATAAAACTTGGTGATATAACTGTGTATATCTTCTAAGTGTATCTTTCGACAGTGCATATGGTGCCATCTTCCACAAGAGTGATGTGATGAGAACTCCAGTCAGAAGTATAGCATCAGGATGGATCAGGCAGGTATGAAGACCAGGAGAGGCCAGCATCACTGGTGTGTCAGGATTTACATGTAATAAGAGAGAGAGAGAGAGAGAGAGAGAAAACAAGTTGTTGGGTATGCCTGTTGTCACCTAATAGTTAAGAACAGTATACATTGTGTACTGATGCCCCTTTTCCACCAAAGCAGTTCCAGGGCTGGTTCGGGGCCAGTGCTTAGTTTGGAACCGGGTTTTCTGTTTCCACTGACAATGAACTGGCTCTGGGGCCAGAAAAATCGGTTCCAGGCTAGCACCAACCCTCTGCTGGGCCAGAGGAAAGAACCGCTTACGTCAGCAGGGGGGCAGAGATGTTAAGACCAACAACAATATCAAGACTGCGAAAGATCGCCATTTTTAAGTGACGAGAAGCAGCAGCTGTACAAATGTGAAGTCATCCATTATTATTATTATTATTATTATTATTGTTGTTGTTGTTGTTGTTGATGCTGAGTTATCAAAGTGAACATTAAAGTCTCCAACAACTCGGGCTTTGTCTAAGGAAACAACCAGGTTTGAGATGAAATCTGCAAATTCCAAAAGAAATGCATAATATGGTTCTGTGTGGAGTTTGTATGTTCTCCCTGTGTCTGTGTGGGTTTCCTCCAGGTGCTCTGGTTTCCCCCACAGTCCAAAGACATGCAGATTAGGTTAATTGGTGACTCTAAATTGACCGTAGATGTGAGTGTGAATGGTTGTTTGTCTCTGTGTCAGCCCTGCGATGACCGGGCATCTTGTCCAGGGTGTACCCTGCCTATCACCCATAGTCAGCTGGGATAGGCTCCAGCTTGTCTGTGACCCTGCAGAACAGGATAAGCGGCTACAGATAATGGATGGATGGATGGATGGATGTTATGTTAGTATAAAGAACTTCAGACACATTGAATTTCTGACCAGGTTTTTGTGTGATGCTTAGATTATCATTATAAATAACTGCAGTGGGGGCGGCATGGTGGTGTAGTGGTTAGCACTGTTGCCTCACAGCAAGAATGTCTGGGTTCGAGCCCCGGGGCCGGCGAGGGCCTTTCTGTGCGGAGTTTGCATGTTCTCCCCGTGTCCGCGTGGGTTTCCTCCGGGTGCTCCGGTTTCCCCCACAGTCCAAAGACATGCAGGTTAGGTTAACTGGTGACTCTAAATTGACCATAGGTGTGAATGTGAGTTTAAATGGTTGTCTGTGTCTATGTGTCAGCCCTGTGATGACCTAACAACTTGTCCAGGGTGTACCCTGCCTTTCGCCCGTAGTCAGCTGGGATAGGCTCCAGCTTGCCTGCGACCCAGTAGAACAGGATAAAGCAGCTAGAGATAATGAGATGAGATGAGATGAGATAACTACAGTGCCTCCTCCTCTGCCAGTTAGATGTGGCTGGTGTATATAACTTTATCAAGGAAGACTAACTTCATTTAATGCTACAGTACATACTAATTTGGTTTAATACACCTTTCTGTGAAATATGGTACATTAAACTCCTGATCGTTAATTTGTTCATTCAAAATTAATGCTTTATGTGTAAGAGATCTAATATTTAATATTCCTATCTTTAAAGCAATGGTGCTGGCAGTGGCTGTCTATTCAGTATGATCTAATTTTGTTAATTAGGCTATGAAAACAAACTCTGAGTATTTCTAATTATCTCATCTCATCTCATCTCATCTCATTTTCATCTGCTTATCTGGGGCTGGGTCGCGGAGGCAGCAGTCTGAGCATGGAAGCCCAAACTTCCCTTTCCCCAGACACCTCGGCCAGCTCCTCGGGAAGAACACCGAGGCATTCCCAGGCCAGCCGAGAGACATAGTCCCTCCAGTGTGTCCTGGGTCTTCCCCGAGGCCTCCTCCTGGGGGGACATGCCTGGAACACCTCCCCAGGGAGGCGTCCAGGAGGCATCCAAAAGAGATGCCCGAGCCACCTCAGCTGATTCCTCTCGATGTGGAGGAGCAGCAGCTCTACTCCCAGCTCCTCCCGAGTGACTGTGCTTCTCACCCTATCTCTAAGGGAGCGCCCAGCCACCCTGTGAAGGAAACTCATTTCGGCCGCTTGTATCCACAATCTTGTTCTTTCGGTCATTACCCAAAGCTCATGACCATAGGTGAGAGTCGGAACGTAGATCGACCGGTAAATGGAGAGCTTCACCTTTTGGCTCAGCTCCTTCACCACAACGGACCAGTAAAGTGACCGCATCACTGCGGAGGCTGCACCGATCCGCCTGTCGATCTCATGCTCCATCCTTCCCTCACTCATGACCAAGATCCCGAGATATTTAAACTTCTCCACTTGAGGCAGGACTTCTCCACCAACCTGAAGAGGGCAAGCCACCCTTTTCCGGTCGAGAACCATGGCCTTAGACTTGGAGGTGCTCATTCTCATCCCAGCCACTTCACACTCGACTGCAAACCGCCCCAGTGCATGCTGAAGGTCCTGGTTTGAAGAAGCCAACAGGACAACATCATCTGCAAAAAGCAGAGATGAAATCCTGTGGTTCCCAAACAGGATTCCCTCTGGTCCCTGGCTGCACCTAGAAATTCTGTCCATAAAAATTATGAACAGAACCGGTGACAAAGGGCAGCCCTGCCAGAGTCCAACATGTACTGGGAACAGGTCTGACTTACTGCTGGCAATGCGAACCAGACTCCTGCTCTGTTCATACAGGGACTGGACAGCCCTTAGCAAAGAGCCCCGAACCCCATACTCCCGAAGCACCCCCCACAGGATACCACAAGGGACAGAGTCGAATGCCTTCTCCAGATCCACAAAGCACATGTGGACTGGTTGGGCAAACTCCCATGAACCCTCGAGCACCCTATGAAGGGTATAGAGCTGATCCAGTGTTCCACGACCAGGACGAAAACCGCATTGTTCCTCCTGGATCCGAGGTTCGACTATTGGCCAAATTCTCATCTCCAGTACCCTGGAGTAAACCTTTCCGGGGAGGCTGAGAAGTGTGATTCCCCTATAATTGGAGCACACTCTCCGGTCCCCTTTCTTAAAAAGAGGAACCACCACCCCAGTCTGCCACTCCAGAGGCATTGTCCCCAACTGCCACGAGATGTTGCAGAGGCATGTCAGCCAAGACAGCCCCACAACATCCAGAGACTTGAGATACTCAGGGCGGATCTCATCCACCCCCGGTGCCTTGCCACCGAGGAGCTTGCAAACCACCTCAGTGACTTTGGCTTGTGTAATGGACGAGTCCACCTCTGAGTCATCAGTCTCTGCTTCCTCAATGGAAGACATGACGGTGGGATTGAGGAGATCCTCGAAGTATTCCTTCCACTGCCCAACAATGTCCCCAGTCGAGGTCAACAGCTCCCCACCCGCACTGTAAACAGTGTTGGCAGAGTACTGCTTCCCCCTCCTGAGGTGCCAGATGGTTTGCCAGAATTTCTTCAAGGCCTACCGATAGTCCTCCTCCATGGCCTCACTGAACTCCTCCCAGTTCTGAGTTTCTGCCTCTGCAACTGCCCGAGCTGCGGCACGCCTGGCCTGCCGATACTCGTCAGCTGCCTCAGGAGTCCTGGAGGCCAACATGGCCTGATAGGACTCCTTCTTCAGCTTGATGGCATCCCTTACTTCCGGTGTCCACCACCAGGTTCGGGGATTGCCACCACGACAGGCACCGGAGACCTTGCAGCCACAGCTCCGAACAGCCACGTCAACAATGGAGGCGGAGAACATGGTCCACTCAGACTCAATGTCCCCTGCCTCCCTCGGAAGCTGGGAGAAGCTCTCCCGGAGGTGGGAGTTAAAGACCTCCCTGACAGAGTGCTCGGCCAGACGTTCCCAGCAGACCCTCACCATATGTTTGGGCCTGCCAGGTCTGTCTGGCTTCCTCCTCTGCCAGCGGATCCAACACACCACCAGGTGGTGATCAGTTGACAGCTCAGCCCCTCTCTTCACCCGAGTGTCCAAGACATAGGGCCGGAGATCAGATGAAACGACAACAAAGTCGATCATCGACCTCTGACCTAAGGTGTCCTGGTGCCATGTGCACTTATGGACACCCCTATGCTCGAACATGGTGTTCATTATGGACAAACCATGACTAGCACAGAAGTCCAATAACAAAGCACCACTCGGGTTCAGATCGGGGAGGCTGTTCCTCCCAATCACGCCCCTCCAGGTGTCACTGTCATCGCCCACGTGAGCATTGAAGTCCCCCAGTAGAACAATGGAGTCCCCAGTCTGAACACCTCTCAGTACCTCTCCCAGGGACTCCAAGAAGGCCGGATACTCTATACTGCTATTTGGCCCTGTAGGTATCATGCCGCCATCTTGTGTCTAAGAACTACACTTCCACATTGACTACGTCACGCCTGGGTGGGATCACGTACATCATTCCTCAGGTTTCACATAAGAGACTTGGAAACTCCATTTTTCTTTGCCTCTGGTGTCTGAACTCGGTGGAGGACAGACCATAGAGGGACACTCACCATCGGACCGTTCGAAACCATGACTCTTTCTGGCAAGAGACACGTTTTAGAACGTTCTCCTCCTTCTATCCACTCTTGATCACGGTGGACTCCAGGAAACACGCGCGCTTTTAACTCAAGTGAGTTATAAACCGGTTTTTCTCAGTCATTCTTTTAGTACGTACTAGACTGCAACCAAAAGGCAGTTTTATTGGTGTTGGGAGCGGCTGGACTGTCCTAACCTGTCTGATCAGAACTTTCTTCTCACGAGCTACGAAGATCTTCAAAGAAAACTTCAGAGCAACTGCTCTCTCTCTCTCTCTCTCTCTCTCTCTCTCTCTCTTCGAAGCGCAATCTTCAGCCTGCCTGCCATTTCCACGGAAGAGACTCTGCTTTCTACAGAAGACGAAAGTTTGCAGTAAGGAAAGGCACTGGGCACAGATAAATAATATTAGTCTAGACAGTAATTAATTCACTAAGTGTCAAGCTATAGTCAGGAATAAGTGTGTACACTGATTTATTATTTTTGATTCCCTATTATTTGGTATTATTGATTTAAAATTGGTTAATCCATAAGTTTGTGCATGTCTTTCTCTCTCTCTCCTAACATTCTAATTTAATTTAACTCACTCATATTTTGACCTTATTAAGATTTCAGTGAGTTTGATAATGTTATGAGTGTGGAATTTCTTTGTTACTGAGAAAATGCATGCTCACTAAATCCTGAGGGGTCCCCTCCTCCAGGATTGCAGATAAGACACTCTGGCTCGTCCTGGCACGGACACACATGCACACACACACACACACACACACACGAACATAACAAAACATCAGATAAGAACATTCCAAATTTTATAGCTCCCTCATACACACACACCTTGGCTCAGGCCTAGGGGCCTAACACACACACACACACACACACACACACACACACACACACACACATATATACACACCTCACTGCTTGTATATATTGATTATTATTTTTATCTTTGTATAATAAATTCATTTATTATCAAAGCTGTGTGTACTCATCTGCTGTTTCGATATTTTGAAGTTGCCCAGTCAAAAGAATTCAAGGAAGGTGTAGACAATTTGTAATATGGTAAGTGATCAATAATAATTTGATAAGATACCATAATCTAGCTGTTTGGTAATTTATCCAGGATTAATGGTATGATTCATTAAATGATTCACTAAATGATTCATTGAACGGTTCACTAAATGATTCATTGAACGATTCACTAAATGATTCACGGATTCATTAAATGATTCCTTGATTCGATTCATTGAATGATTCACTTCAACGATCCAAATGAGACTGATTTTATGTAATTATTAAGGATTGATCACTTATCCAAATCTTAAATACACAAATCCTTAATTACACCTACATTATTGGAGGCACCGCTGGGATGATTGGTTTGTCGACTTCTGAGTACTGTTACAGCAGATCCACTACAGGTGTGTTAAAATGGTTAACAGGAGTGTGATAACCATATCACAAATTCTAACAACCTATTGATAACTTAGGATAAGAGAACATCTCCAACCAATTAAACCTTGTTAATTAATTAATTAATTAATTAATTAATTAATTAATTAATTAATTAATTAATTAATCCTAATTGATTAATAATTAACTCATTGATTGGTTAATTACCCAATACCCAATCTAAATAAAATGTCATCCCCTCGTGTCTCAGAGACTGAAGACAACGAACAAGACGTGTCCCTTTTTGAGGTCATCGCAGACCTCATTCACTGCTCTGACTCTGATAGGGCAACCATTAGGGGCATGAGTAGGCATGAGTGCCAAGCTGGCATAATCAACTCAATAACACAAATGAGAGATCCAAAGAGAACAACAATCAGTGTCCAAGATGCACTAGGTAAACTATTCCTGTTACACTTCCAGGATACTGATCAACAGATCAGATCCCTGCACGGAGAGGTTGACAGGCTGACCACCAGCAATGCTGAGCTGACAGCTGAGGTCAATGATTTATCTAGGGAGCGTAGCCTCTTGAAGGACTCCCTCGATGAGTGTGCTGAAAGGCTAAAGAAAGCCACGAAAGGCGCCGGAAGGGCTGCCAAGGAGCAGAACCCCAAAGAGGGGCGTGAGAGACCCCCAACCATGCATCAAAGTTTAGAGCGGGAAGAGGCATCCGAACTGGACACCGAGGATTACCTGGTCGAGCACCAGGCGCCCCGCCAACCTCCATCAACTCGCTACATGACTCCGCTGTCATCTAGCCAGGGTGGAGTTGCCCTGCACTCATCCCGAGCCCAGGCCCGTAGCACACCTAGGTCAGTGCGCTACAGCTTCCCTGATCCACCTTCGGGTGAATCAGACTACGACTCTCGTGCGGAACGGGAGCAATTCCAGAGTAGCTCAGATAGTGAGCACTCAGGAGAGCGAAGGGGGTCGCGTAAAGATGCACACCAAACCCTCCGCATATGGCAAATTGACCTACTTGCCAAAGATATCGAGCGATTCGATCCCGATAATAAGAGAACCAACGTAAATGATTATTTGCGAGAAATTGACCGATGCCTGATGGACCTACCAAGAGCCACAACGCAAGAGAAGCTTAAACTGGTCTGGAAGACCTCCAGTAGCGGCGTCCGTGCCTTTTTAGAGACACTACCACCAAACGTTCACGATAGTTATTCGAAACTTCACAATTACATGAGGGAAGAATATGCGCCGTAAATGGATGAAACCTCCGCGACTTTGTGTGCAATACAAATTAGGCAGAAACGGTCTGAGGCACCTCGTGAATATTATAGACGGCTACGTACCGCCTACTTCCAGGGTAGCAACGCACCAGGTTTAGAAGAAGATAGGGGCTTCAAATCCCTTTTCTTACATAACCTCCACCCAAGCGTGCGGAATCAAGTCACACTGATGTGTCGGCAAAATGGCTACTCGATGAAGGAAACTAGGCAGCTAGCCCAAATGACCTGGGAGACCATTGTCAAAACCGCAAACAGAAACGATGATGAACCCAGAGTCCTTAGCCTCCAGGGTGAGGACAAGCCCCCGCTAACCTTAGAAGGAGGTGAAGCACCGAAAGGGGGACCCACCTGGAAAAATTCCGGTCCAGCCCGATCCTTGCCGAGCCATCACCAAGTTGAGTGGGAGAATCGGCAAGGTAAGGCCAGGAGAGACCGATGGCAAGGTCATAGTGACTATGGCAACCGCCCATCATGTAAAAAGGGTCACAAGGAACAAAGCGGTTGGCAGCAAGACCGTCATCCCCACTCTGGCCAGAGATGGCAGAAGCGTTCCGACCATAACACTAAACGTAGAGGTAGAAATGAACAACACAGTGACTCGGACCAACCTGATGAGTCCCACTCAGAACTGGACTCTTTGAAGGCCTGCTTGGCTGAATTTAGGAAACTGTTACAGGAACAGTCAAATTCCTCAACCGATAAAACTAAAGAGCCCGAGAAAAATGACAAAAGCTACACACTGGCATGACTAGGCCAGGAACCACAAGTAGATCTCGTGAAAGGGGGAGGAGATCCCTCTGAAACAGCAGGCGAGGGTCAGGATGTAGGGCCCCCCCTGGTGGTGAAGGCAAACCCACAAAACGCACCTCTCACGTGCGCTACAGTCTTCACTACCATCTCTGACACACGGCTCTCACAAGGCGACCCAATCCCAACCAAGCCCTGCAATATAAACTTAGTCAGCTTTACACAAAACAAAACCCCACAGTCATTGGATCCCACAAAACATGCACAAACTCGTTGCAATGAGATTAGTGTGAACACTGATCAACCAAGTGCCACGCGAGATCAAATTTCTGATGAACTTCAGTTCATGTCTTTGCACACTGAGTCCGGTGTCGAAACACCCGACATCGTGACTCCCCCTAGTGGCCACAATTCTTTGAAAAACCTCCCTCTATCCATCGACTCAGACACAGACACCCATTTCACTGCTGGTGTAATGGCTGCGCTGTGGAACATGTTAGGCGTTGAGGTGAAATTCGATATCGTGCACCACCCTCAATCCTCTGGTCAGGATGAACAAGCCAATCAAACCATTGTGAGCATGCTGCAAGAGTATGTCACCCACCATGGTAAAGATTGGGATGTGAAACTTCCCTTGGTGCCAAGGGCCATTCGGTCCACCCCTCATCGCACCACTGGAGTCACACTCTTTGGGATGATGACTGGGTGAGAAACAGTTCTTCCCCTGCATCTCCTATACAAACCAGAGGACATGAGCGTCGCAACTGCATACACCACACATCAATATGTCAGCGACCTATGACGCCACCTACAGTCAACCTTTACAGGTGCCCAAAAGAATCTCGATTCGAGTGTAGGACACAAAGCCTACTATGCCCGAATCTCAGAGAAGTTTCTTCCATTCTGGTTGAGACCTTTTGATCGTGGGAAAACCATTCCCCGTCGTGTATCACATTAGGACACCCCGACCTAATCAAACGCTCTCATATCGATGGGTCCATAATAATGGAAGCAAACTTTTTGAACAGTCCTCACTCCAAAAGGGGGTGGATGATAGCTAGGCCCATCCTGTCTACTTAGCTTGTAGGCATCACTTATCTTTAAGCGTATGCTAACACTCCCGATCATATTTATCAACCCAATAAAAAAAAAAATCCTTCTGTATGTTACAGAATGGACTCCCTCGGAATCCTGTGCATCCTCCTCACCCTACAACTGAGTCAGTCAAGTGAGGTGGTGGAGCCTGGCCCCCAGCTGGCATCATCCTGCAGGAGGCTCCTGGGTTCCTTCTTACAAACTGTCGCATACACACTCAACGGGTATACACCCGACTAGACCCAGGGGTCGTATACCGTAAACACTTCAGGTCACTGATACCTTCGAGCGACGATAACGGACCAAATGGCGAGATATCTAATGTAGTTGTACACGCTAAATGCACCACTACCCACATGCTAGAACAGTTACAAAAATTCATAGTCACCGAGGAAGAACTGAGTGGTAAAACACGTCAGAAAAGGGTTCCTCGGGGGTTTAATTATCGGTGGATCTGCCATTGGATCCTTGTTTTCTATTGGTCTCTCTGCGGCCAACGCAGTCAGTTTGAATACGCTGAAAAAAAGAAGTTAGCATTCTGCAAAAGGAAATGCCAGAGATCCGAGAGAAACTGCTTATCCAACAACATGAGCTGCAGGGCTTAGGCAGATCCCTGCAGGGAACTATACTAACCGTTAACATGCATACTGATCTAATCTATAACACTATGCAGACTGTAGACAAATTGGCTAGAAGAATCAAGAACGAGATCAAATATGTCAGAGAAATAAGGGATTTAATGCAAGACCTGCTTAGAGAAGTAGGTGACTCAATTAGTTCCCTGAGTAGTGGCAAGGTCCTATCGTATCTCACACCCCTTAGCATGGTAGAGAATATACTACAATCCACTACTACTACAAGAGACGTGCATTCCTCGCAAATACACCTGGCATATAGTCTCGGCAGTGCTATTCCCATTTTTGTGAGTCCACAAGATTTCGAGATAAGTTTCATACTAAATCTACCCATCATTGAGAGAAACAACATATATAGACTCAAGTCTGTCCTCAACGTAGGTTTCTGGAAGGACAATGTCCGTATACGCATACAAACACCACCCATGGTAGCATACCATGACAACAACCCCTCTGTCTATTTTATTCCCAACCTAGAGATGTGCACCTCCACTAAAGACATCCACTGGGTCTGCCCAAGCAACCCATTTATTAGAGACACTACGGATCGCCTGTGCGGTCTGAGGGCGAAAGCGCCCGAACAAAAGTGTGTAGGTCAAATGTCCGCAAAGGACGAGGATATGGAAACTAGAGTAGAAAGAGCTGGTAGTCGGTGGGTTGTTAACACCCCGAAAACTGAAATCTTGATGTCATACAACCAGCACCACACAGCCACAAGAATGAAAATCCCAAACCAAACGGTGTTCCTTAGTGTACCACAGGGAGCCACCATTCACATAGGTGACATCACCCTACACCATCTTAGTACTGACAGGTATGATTCGGAGATTGAGATGATAGATGCATTCGAAGGTTATGATCTTGAGATCAGTAACACCCTCCAACAGCAATTGCTGGCTGAAGGGACCAAAACGGTGGAATTTAGTGTAGATCAGAATGGAATTTCAACCATAGTCTCCCAAACTCGGATCAGAGGGTTACTTGACCTCAAATCTGCCCTAAGTCTGATTGTTTTGGGACTACTTCTCTGTGGCTGGGTCTTTTCTGCTGGTATCGCATGCATGCTACACAAACGAATAGTGATGCTATACGCCAAGCTGGATAAAGGAGTCTGCATTCCTGACAGCTTGGGCCATAGTAGCGCACGCTTTCTGGCCAAACCATCTGCTGCGGTTACTTTGCCAGAAGATTAGGTTTAACACCCTAAACACTAACACTTCTTTTCTCTACTCCACTTCCTCTCTTTTCTTGTTTTATTATTTTCTTTGAGTAGAAAATGAAGTATATATGTAGTGTTCACTGAAATGAAGTATATATATATGTAACCTGCACTGAAATGAAGTATACATGTAGCCTGCACTGAAATGAAGTATATATGTAGTCTTCACTGGAAAAATATGTAACGTTCACTGTTTGAACTTTGAAGTAACCCTAATCTAGTTAGATAGTGATTATATGCCCAAAGTGCCTATGGTGATTATATGCTCAAGTGCCTCTACCTCCAACTGTCTCACTGGAACTCACAAGTTTACACAGTCTTCACAGGACACCATGAACTGTGCAGAACAAGTCTACCTCAAGGACTATGGACACGGCGATGATACGGTACGGTGCTCTCAGTGCTACGACTCCGTCATACCCCTGAGACCAAAAGGGGGAATGTAGGTATCATGCCGCCATCTTGTGTCTAAGAACTACACTTCCGCGTTGACTACGTCACGCCTGGGCAGGATCACGTACATCATTCCTCAGGTTTCACATAAGAGACTTGGAAACTCCATTTTTCTTTGTCTCTGGTGTCTGAACTCAGTGGAGGACAGACCATAGAGGAACGCTCACCATCGGACCATCCGAAACCACGACTCTTTCCGGCAAGACACATGTTTTAGAATGTTCTCCTCCTTCTATCCACCCTTGATCACGGTGGACTCCAGGAAACACGCGCGCTTTTAACTCAAGTGAGTTATAAACCGGTTTTTCTCAGTCATTCTTTTAGTACGTACTAGACTGCAACCAAAAGGCAGTTTTATTGGTGTTGGGAGCGGCTGGACCGTCCTAACCTGTCTGATCAGAACTTTCTTCTCACGAGCTACGAAGATCTTCAAAGAAAACTTCAGAGCAACCGCTCACTCTCTCTCTCTCTCTTCGAAGCGCAATCTTCAGCCTGCCTGTCATTTCCACGGAAGAGACTCTGCTTTCTACAGAAGACGAAAGTTTGCAGTAAGGAAAGGCACTGGGCACAGATAAATAATATTAGTCTAGACAGTAATTAATTCACTAAGTGTGAAGCTATAGTCAGGAATAAGTGTGTACACTGATTTATTATTTTTGATTCCCTATTATTTGTTATTATTGATTTAAAATTGGTTAATCCATAAGTTTGTGCATGTCTTTCTCTCTCTCTCCTAACATTCTAATTTAATTTAACTCACTCATATTTTGACCTTATTAAGATTTCAGTGAGTTTGATAATGTTATGAGTGTGGAATTTCTTTGTTACTGAGAAAACGCATGCTCACTAAATCCTGAGGGGTCCCCTCCTCCAGGATTGCAGATAAGACACTCTGGCTCGTCCTGGCATGGACACGCATGCACACACACACACACACACACGAACATAACAAAACATCAGATAAGAACATTCCAAATTTTATAGCTCCCTCATACACACACACCTTGGCTCAGGCCTAGGGGCCTAACACACACACACACACCACACACACACACATATATACACACCTCACTGCTTGTATATATTGATTATTATTTTTATCTTTGTATAATAAATTCATTTATTATCAAAGCTGTGTGTACTCATCTGCTGTTTCGATATTTTGAAGTTGCCCAGTCAAAAGAATTCAAGGAAGGTGTAGACAATTTGTAATATGGTAAGTGATCAATAATAATTTGATAAGATACCATAATCTAGCTGTTTGGTAATTTATCCAGGATTAATGGTATGATTCATTAAATGATTCACTAAATGATTCATTGAACGGTTCACTAAATGATTCATTGAACGATTCACTAAATGATTCACGGATTCATTAAATGATTCCTTGATTCAATTCATTGAATGATTCACTTCAACGATCCAAATGAGACTGATTTTATGTAATTATTAAGGATTGATCACTTATCCAAATCTTAAATACACAAATCCTTAATTACACCTACAGCCCGTAGGCACTGTAGATACAGTCCCTTTAAGAAACTACATTTCCCATCAGCCAACTTCCGCATTGACCTACGTCACGCCTGGGCGGGATCACTTTCATCACATCCTCCATGATTCCGTAAAGGACCTGGAAATCCGCCATATCTTTCTCTTTTGGCGCCGTGTTCCAACACGGACACAGAGAGGAAGGCTTGCTCTGTGAGCCAACCAGAAAAAGACGCCTTTTCTTTTCTTTCTTGCAAGAATCAGAGTTTCGCGCTTTTCTTTGTTTACCTATGGCCACGGTAGACTCTAAGATCGCGCGATTTTAAACTCAGTGAGTTACAACCGGTTTCATTCATTAAGTACGTACGACTGCAGCTCAAAGCAGTTAATTTATAATTAGGAATGACCAGAATTCCTCCTGATTGAAGCGCTGTGCACATTGTAAATCAGAGTTTTTCTTCCCACGAGCCACAAGTCGTCGGATCAAGAAGTTCTCTGCTCAACTGAATCGATTCACAGAATTGACTCACATGCTCCACAACGACAAACCTCTAAAGTCTCGGAAAATCTCTTCATGATCTTGCTATAAGCAAGATATTAAGTAAGACTGGCATTTTTGGGCATAATTATAGCTAGTCTTAGAAACTTGCTTTTATTGAAAGTGTGAATTTAAACCCAGGTTTATTTTGTTACACTGTAGACACATAGTGTGTCGAATTGAATTGATCTGTTTTGTTTTAATCTCTCAATTGTTTAATAGATAGGCTGTGCATGCTTCTCTTTATTCTGTACTAACATACTTAATTTCCTTATACATCTTGACTGCATCAAGATTTCAGTGGATTCAGTATTGTTATAAGCTAGTGAAATTAGCCTATGGCTAATTCTTTGTTCCATTAGCCTCCAGGGCTAATTGTATTTGTCTCAAGGGATCACAAGGCCTACACCACATGGAGTTAGCTAAACACATGGCTAATTCCTTTGTCTAGTTAGCAACACAAAGCTAATCAGGCCCCACCAGGCCTGATAAACCACACCTTTGGTTAACTACACAGAGCTAGCCTTTTGTCTCCAACACGTGGCAGTCCTTCCCCCACACTCACACACACCTTCCTTTGTTTTAACTCCACGAGGTAGGGTCCTTGGGCCTTAACTCCTCTCCCACAAACACACGTGGAGTTCGCTACAAGAGCCCATCCTCTTGTAAGCCACACCCAAGGTCTCTCTCTCTCACACACACACACACACACACACACACACACACACACACACCTCACTGTTTGTATATATTTCAATCTGCTATTATCCATTTTTTATCTTTGTTATAATAAATTCATTTATTATTGTAAACTGTGTCTTTATTTGTTGTCTAACAAAATCTTTGAAGTCCCCAATCTCCCAAAGAATTCAGAAAGGTGCATATAAGTTATGTAATACGGTAAGTGATCATAATAATTTAAGTGATTCACTTTGAATGATTCACTTTGAATGATTCACTTGAATGATTCACTTGAGTGGTTCACTTGAGTGATTCACTTGAGTGATTCAATTTAAACGATTCAAATGAGACTGATTCAATTTAATTATTAACCTTCAAATTTAATGAGACTGATTTAATGAGATTGATCACTCAATTACCCAAATGCACCCACAGCACAAACAACAGCAAGAGCCCTTTCCCTGACCCGAAGGTGCAGAGAGGCGACCCTCTCATTCACTGGGGTAAACTCCAACACATGGCGGCTGAGCTGGGGAGCTATAAGCAAGCCCACACCAGCCCGCCGCCACTCACCATGGGCGACTCCAGAGAAGTGGAAAGTCCAGCCCCTCTCGAGGAGCTGGGTTCCAGAGCCCAAGCTGTGCGTGGAGGTGAGCCCGACTATCTCTAGCCGGTACCTCTCAACCTCCTGCACAAGCTCAGGCTCTTTTCCCCCCCAGCGAAGTGACATTCCATGTCCCAACAGCTAGCCGCTGTGTTAGGGGGATCGGGTCGTCGAGGCCCCTGCCTTCGACTGCCGCCCAATCCACACTGCACTGGCCCCCTATGGCTACCTCTGTAGGTGGTAAACCCACAGGATGTCGGGCCCACATCACTGCTTCGGGCTGAGCCCGGCCTGGCCCTGATTTCTAATTATTATTATTATTATTATTATTATTATTTTATTTTATGTATCTATGACGTTCCTATGAGAGACAATGGGGGTCGCCATGACACTCACCTCTCCTGGATGCCAATCTTTAATTTCCAGTTTATCCAAGCAGCTGAGGCTGAGGGAGCCGAACGTAGCTGAGCAGAGCTAGCTATGACAACCGTTTTAGCCAGAGGATAATGTCTTTTTAAATTGTCTTTTTCTGGTTCAGCGTGTGCCATTGTTGGGTGCACAAACAAATGAAAGCTTAAAGATTTTATGAATGGAATCTGTTTTGAGCACAAACAGACTCACAAAACATGTTGTCCAGCACATCCTGTTCATCTGTACATGCGATTCCTGTCTTTCCACTAACCACTGCATTTTGGACCTGAATCAACAACATTAATTCTATGTAATTGCTGTTCAGATATTGTACATTATTCAAACATTACACTACATTACAGTCATTTAGCTGATGTTTGTATTCAAAGCGACTAAGAATAAGTGCATGTAGCCAAGAGAATCCAAGAATGACCAGGGCTGAAGTACTAGTGTAAACAAATAGCCTACAGATACCATCCAATATCTGGAATGATCAGGGTAGTTAAGAAGCTGAAGAAGCTTGAATAAATACATAGACAAGGAATTATTTAAGTATGGTATGTTTATTGTTTCCAAAGTTTGACAGCATCTGCATTAAAATGGTTAACCGATGCTTCTCTCCTAGCTTTTGCTTCTTGAGCCTATACACATATACATATTGAGCCTATATGGTATTTGGCAGACGCTTTTGTCCAAAGCGACTATAAACACTACATTATTAGTAAACCAATATAATAATACAATCGCTCTACTCTGACATAGCCTACCTTCCAGATGATAGCTGCTGCATGACTGCAGGATTTCTCTTTTTTTGCTCTGGCTAAGCTCAACCTCAGCCTTTAAGCAAACAAACTCGCCCTCTCTTTTACACATAATTTTGCCAATTTTATTACTGTGGAGCAGTGGCGGCTGGTAGTCTTTCAAACAGGGGAGGCTGGTCGGTTATGATATTTCCAGATTTTAAAAGAAAAAAAACACATCAGTTTTGCCCATACTCTTGCCTCTGATCTGGCTGATTGTTGGCAGGGTCACAAACTGTGAAATAACAGGTTCTTTTGGCCCATTAGCCTACTGTCCAATATACATGATGGTGGTGTTGGGGGTGGGGGGGGTGGGGTTGGTTATATTTTAACATTTTATATTTTAAAATTGTGGCATCATGTTGTTTAAAAATTGATCTCGGCTGTGTTTTTGTTTAAAAATGTTTTCCAAATTGTAGCTGTGTTTAATTCATATCCAGAAAAACATATATTCCAATATAATATACTCAGCATAAACATTTTAAATAGATTCTATATTTTTGGTCCATCCATGACATATTACTAAAGTGGCCTATTTACTGTTGTTGATGTGGGTCACTTGCTGTTAGCCAATTCACTTTCTCGTACCAGGAGAGCTGAAAGGAACGAGTATTATTCCCTACCTTTTTCACCAAGTCAATTTGAGGCATTGGTCTACCCTGCTCTTTAATTTTAATTTTTTCCTCGAAAGGAAGACTGGCAAATGGCTTCGCCAAAATTAAATCAGCAATGCTTGGCATCCGTGCGCAGCTTTCTTGCTAGCTGACTAGCCCCCTCAAGTTCAAGTTCAGTCACTCAAATAAATGAAATTTCTGGAACTAAGATAGCAAACTTGACAACACTATATTTACACTTTATTCACAATGAAAATATATACAAACTAAAAAAGCTGGTAGACACCGTATGTAATGAATGAAATCGAAATGTAAGCTGATCTCTTGCAATACACCACAGCACTTGCGAATCCGCATGGGACTGAACTGATGTTGCCAGATACTGCTGAAGTTATCCAGCCCAAAATATGTTCAAAACCTGCCAAAATGCACTTAAAACCGCCCAATCTGGCAACACTGTACCACTGCCTGTCTATAGTTGAAACGAGCTGTCAATCAAAGAAAATATCTGGCTGCTTTCACCAATCACCAGTCTCCTCGCAGAAACTGCCATGTCCCTCCCATGTGACGCTCGGAGTCCGTGGGCGGGCATTTTCGCAGTATTTGTCCAATAATTGTCTTGCATTTTGAGATTGAAAAGCGCAGAGCTCCCAAATGCCATTGAAGTCCACTGAGGCTGGGAGTCCGTGAGACTCCGTGGGCGGGCATTTTCGCAGTATTTGTCCAATAATCGTCTTGCATTTTGAGATTGACAAGCACATAGCTCCCAATCCACTGAGGCTGGGCTGCATCGCGCTGTCACGAGGGGGAGAAACTCACGCACACATTAGGCGAACTGGGGAAAGTTATAATGGAATGATTTTGCACTGTAGTTGGGTTGAGCACATATATTTCTATGATTCTGGATCTGAAATAGCAATGTTATAAGGTTGGCTATAACATAAGCCTAGCGCAATTCATCCTACACGATGTTTGTCATTTTTAGAGGAGGCTGAGCCTCCCTCGTTGTCTTAGAGCAATCGCCCGTGCTGTGGAGATAGTTGTATGCCTCCATGCTTTTGTAATTCCTTAGCTCCTTGTCATCAACACCCTCACTAAGAATAAAATAATTGACAATGTCAACGTAGCTGATGTCGGGCCACAACTTTTTGTCTTCTATCTATTCTGCAAGGGTAGATAGATGGGGCACTTTGACTGTATTATCCCCAGAGTGCATCAGAAAATCGGATCCGTGTAACCATCTTTTAGCCATCGTTGAGCTTAACTACCTAGCAGTTAGCATTAGCTACAAACATCGACACAGCGGGGCAGAAGAAAGATCCCGGCTTCTGCTATGACACAGCAATGAATCATGGGAAAGGTCAGAGTTTGGGAAAGTTGTGGATAGCATGGGGAACAGACACAGTCTCAATATAGTGGAACCCAAGTGACAACTCTGTGCAGCTAGCAGACAGTCAGTTTAGCCTTTTTGTCTGCTCCCTGGCCTTGAGTCTGGATTGTCATAGATTAACTATGGTAGGCCTGTTCTGAGACTATGAGCTATGCTGGAAGAAATCAGAGCAGCATCTTCCTGACTGGGATGGATACCATCCCACCCTAACAGGCCAGCCTTGCCCTCAAAACTACTCCAGTTATCTATAAAGCCCACATTTTTTTCAGAGCACCACCTGGACAACCAGCAATTCAGTGACCATAACCCACTGTAAGCTACATCACCATGCTGCTTTGGGATGGGGCCAGAACATATTGCAGCATTGGACATCGCCTTCGCTAATTTAAACACCTCTACAAAATTTCTCTTAGTAACCTCAGACTGATGAAGGTATATATTGTTAGCTTCTACATGAATAACTATCTCTGAAAACCTGTACTTGCCTAAGACACCAAAATTACCTTAGTAATCCTGAGAAATTACCTGTTCTCATTCTCACTAACCCTCTCTAGAGTCTGGATGCGCACATCCAAAGCTGCAGTGTTCTCCGTCAAAGAACTGACTAATATATGCTTGTATTATTTCCTATATTAACAAATAAAGCTATTACCAATGACAGAGGAAGAATGACTAAACATCCTATACTCAACACCCTGAACAAGCTGAATGTTTGCCATGATAAATGATTTGCATTGCTTAGTCCAGTGGTTCCCAAACTTTCTCTGTTGGGCCCCCCTTTGGTAGATAAGAAAATTTTTGCACCCCCCCAGACAAAAAGAGAAAAAAAAGATAAACAGGACACACATACACATTTTGTTTTCAGACTCCATTGCAGTTTATTAATACAAACCCCAACCTTTTTTGAACAAATAAAAGTAAACTGCCATAAACTACAGGTTGCAATATAATTATAACTGTTTTCAAGCACCTTAACTGTGTAACAGATTTCTTTTTTTAATATTCAACATTATCAGTGCAGTTTTCAAACACTGCCTCTCTGCAAAAATGGGTTTTAAAACATGACCAACTCCCTGAGAAGAAAAAAACAAAAACCTAAAGATTTGTTGTGCAAAAATGACACCTTTAATCCTCGCATCTTTTCAGTGACTGGTGTGGGCCTGCTTCATGCTGCAGATCTTCTCAAATCTGGGTTGCAGTTTTGAGATTGCCACTCTGAGTTCATTTTCAATGTCCAGCTTTGATCTGTATCTTGTCTTGATTGAGGCCACAGCAGAAAAAACTATCTCACATAGGTAGGATGTGGCAAAAGGAAGAAGTATGGCCAGGGCTCTCTTACCTAGCAGTGGGTAATCTTTCTCCACTCCAATCCAAAATGCAGCCAGTGTCTTTGACTGAAACTGCAGCCTCATTGTTGAATCAGAGGTGACATCAATGAACTGTTCCTCCTCTGATGTGCTGGAGTCGGCAGGTGGTGTTGCACTGAAGGGGTCATGGATCCAGTCATATTCTTTGGGATCCTGCATCAGGAAATATTTCTGGAAATGGTTCTGAAGAGCAGAGATGTGTGCTTTCATGCATGGGATCACTGTGTTCTGCAGTTTGTTGTCTTCAATGAATGATTTCAGGTTCTCAAATGAGTCCACATTTCCAACCTTCACTCGCTGCAGCCACATCTCAAGTTTTCTAGTGAATGATGTGATTTTATCTGCCAGATGTGGGAGGTGTGTATTTGTGTCCTGCAACTGCAAATTCACTTCATTGAGTTTCAGAAACATGTCACTGAGGTATGCAAGTTTCATGAGGAACTTGTTACAGTAAAATTTGTGGGCAAGATCATTGCCCTCTTCCTTCAAAAAGATATGGATTTCATCTCGCAGTTCAAAGACCCTGGACAGTACCTTCCCACGTGACAGCCATCGGGACTCGCTGTGAAACAGAAGAGCTGTGTGGTCGGAGCCCATTTCTTCGCACAGTGCCAAAAAAATCCGGGCTTTGACAGGTCGTGTTTTGATGTAGTTGACGGTGGCAATAACGTCGGTCATTACATCATTCAGCTCGGGACTCAGCTGTTTAGATGCCAGTGCTTCGCGGTGTATCATGCAGTGCGTCCACTGCACATTGGGGGAGACGCGCTTGATGAGTGCTTGCAGCCCTGCCCGTTTCCCAGCCATAGCCTGCGCCCCGTCAGTGCAGATCCCCACACAGTCCTCCCATTTCAGGTTGGCCTCTTTCAAGTAAGAGTCAATGATTTTAAACAGTTTTTCTGCTGTGGCTCTGCCAGTAACTTTTTTGCAGAAAAGCAATTCCTCCCTCATGTCATCTCCATCTATGAATCTGACGTAAGTAATTAATAAACAGTCTTTGTTACTGTCAGTGGCTTCATCCATCTGAAGAGAAAAGTGGCTGTCATGCACTTTGTCATTAAGCTGCTCCTCTATGTCCTTTGACATGTCATAAATGTGCCGGCCGATGGTGTTGTTGGACAGAGGAATAGCCCTTAGTTTGCTGGCTGCAGTGTCATCAAGCATAGTTGATACCATGTCCATAGCACAGGGAAGTATTAATTCCTCCACTATTGTGTGCGGCTTTTTACACTGTGCCACTCGGTAGGCAACTTTATATGAGGCGAGTTGAGCATTTGCCGGCACGGATGCAGCTTTAGTAAATAGGGACTGTTGAGCACGGCAGTTTACGAGTTTTTGTCTGAAAAACTCAACTGGTTTGTCTGTGCTCTGGATGCTTTGTCTTCAAGTGGTGTCTTAGCTTGTTCGGCTTCAAGCTGTCACAAGCTAGCACTTTAAGACAAACAACACACTGCGGTCTCTCCTCATTACCCACCGTTGTACAGATGAAGCCAAAGACAAGATATGTGTCATCATATTTTTTTGTCTTTGCCTTGGAATGAACTTGCTTTGGAAGCAAATTTGGCGATGCTTCATCCTCTGATTTGTGTTTACGTGGGAGCCCCGCGCCCCCTGCCAAAAACTTCTCCATGTTATGCTAGCAGTGTAATTTATTGATTGATTGATTCATTCATTCCATCCGCGCCCCGCGCCCCCCCTGCAATGGCTCTTGGCCCCCCTGGGGGGCGCGCCCCCCACTTTGGGAACCACTGGCTTAGTCAAAGATTTGTTGATATTACAGCAGATCTGATGTTGATGAGCTCTGTTTGCTGTCTTTGCATAGGAAAAAAAATCTCATGCTCCTCCAACAGAGCAACAAATTGCCTGTGATTTAATGCTGTTGCCCTAATGAAGTTTACAACTTTTGCAACATAAACCATATGGTTTATTTTCAGGACTGATATGTATATCACCTCATAATGAATAATACAATGCAAAAATAATAGTTTCTGTTCTGGGTTAATCTCAGTCACTTCATCCTGCATCTTCTAAAAAGGCAATTATTTTCCCAGTTAAATTCAGACACCCACCAGCTGTAACACCAACTATCTTTTCCCACTGTAGTCCTAACCTTTGCATGTATGTATTTACCTCTGTAAATATATTATTACTGGTTGTTGTCCCTTTCAGTGATTGCAGTTCCTCCATCATTTCAAATCCTTGGGCAAATCCTTTTCTGAAGACCAGTTGCTGGGCTGTCATGCACATAACAGATCTCATCCAGGGCCAAGGAGGAGATGATGAAATTGTCCTTGCTTTTCAGCTATAGCTCCAAATTTCATCAGGATCCTGATGACCTGTGCTAACTAGCTGTCTCCTGTCCTGCAACACCTTTACAACCTGAACTTGAGTCAGGAGAGAATACCAGTGCTTTGGAAGACATCCTGCCTGGTTCAGGTCCAAAAGTCGACTCCATTGGACCATTGACCAGTTGCCCTCACGTCTCACGTGATGAAGGTGCCGGAGAGACTGGTCTTGACCCATCTGAGGCCACAGGTGAAGGCACTGCTGGACTCTCTACAGTTTTCCTATCAGCCCCATTTGGGAGTTGATGACACTGTCATCTACCTGCTGCAGCGAGCTCATTTGCACTTGGATGGTGGTGGCAGTACTGTGAGAATCACATTCTTTGATTTCTTCAGTGCTTTTAGCACCATTCAGCCACTGCTACTGGGGAAGAAGCTGTGGGTGATGGGTGTTGACACCTCCATTGTCTCCTGGATTACTGACTATCTGACAGGCAGGCCACAGTTTGTCCATCTGGATAGTGTTCTATCTGATGTGGTGCTTCGTGATATTGCTGGGTTTCAGTCATGTAACTTTTCTTAGCGGTTTTACCAGAAGTGAAATAGCTGGTGGTCTAAATGGCTGCTGTAGTGTAAACAACTAGCGATAACTTATCAGAGTACACTTGTAATCTAGAAGCCACTGCTCGCCTTAGATATATTCAGAAGATTGCTACATGCAGTGGAAAAGACCCCTACAGTCTGGGAAAGAAGGATTTGTCATACGACCTCGAAAATGACCCTTCAGTTGAGTTCCCTGACATTTCGAACTATTGGTGTTGCAGGCATCCTTCTATACTGCAAAACAGATGAAAGCATGGAAGTGTATGGAGGCTTACAACATTTTTGTATGTGGCTGGGTAAAGGACCTCAGTATCAAGTCACTGCCAAATGAATCATGTATTGTTTTTGCCTGTGTAAGTATGTTTTTTTTAAGCTTTTATTTTGCGTCTTTACAATGAAGCGCTGCAAGTTGAAGTGTAAACAAACAACAGTTCACTTGATTCTCACTTGTGTTCACTCTTATCTCTCAGGTAAATAATTCACAAAGATAATCAGAAACCCCTTTAAAGACCTGGATCTTAGTGAAACAAGACAGAGAAGTGATCATGGCACATCGTAACTGTATGGCTGGGTAAGAATTTTGTTGCAACTTTCATGCATATGGACTTTGTGAGGAGTAAACAAACAGCTGGGGACTTTAGCGCTTCATGACTAAAAAAAAAGTACCATAAAATAATGACACATAACAAGAAAAGTACTTGGAAAACAGGAACAATATAGCTGAGAGGGATATACAAACCTTTCACCAAGTGATCACTGCAAACTCGAGCATGCTTTGACTTGGCTTCCTTCAATTTCAGTGAGAGGTTCAAAAGCCATCTTTCTCGATTTCTGTGAAATCACGTGTTCGTTCACTCTTTTTTATTAGTTCACAGGAAACCCTGAAGAAACTTATCAGTTTCACGGTCTGATCAATTCGAACAACTTAAAACAACACAAGCATAAGGCATTTTTCATGCAGTGTACCTTCTCCGTACAAACGCTTTGTCAACTGAGCTTTGGTACACCACCAGCTAAAGTTTTGAATAACTAATGAGGCGCATGTGACATCATGTGAAACCCAGCAATAGGAGCTCCACAGGGGACTGTGCTGTCTCTTTTGCTTTTCACCTTATACACAACTGACTTTCAGTACAACTCCAGGTCATGCCACCTGCAGAAATGTTCTGATGACTCACTGTTGTTGGATGTATAAGTGAGGGACAGGAGGGAGAGTACAGAGCTCTGGTAGACAACTTTATGGAGTGGGCTGGACGGAATCAGCTGCAGATGAATGTCAACAAGACCAGAGAGATGGTGATTGACTTCAGGAAGAAGAGGATGACTTCACAACCACTGTACATTCTGGGAGAGGATGTGGAGGTGCTGGAGGACTACAAGTACCTGGGTGTTACCATCAACAACAGACTGGACTGGAAATCCAACACTGAAGCTGTATATAAGAAGGGGATGAGCAGACTCTACTTCTTGAGGAAGCTAAAATCCTTCAGTGTGTGCAGCAAGATGTTGGAGATCTTTTATCAGTCTGTTGTGATGAGTGTGCTTTTCTTTGTGGTGGTTTGTTGGGGGAGCAGCATTGGAGCCAGTGACACCAACAAACTCAATAAATTGATTAAGAAGGCTGGCTCCATTATTGGCTGCAAACAGGACACTTTTGAGGCTGTGGTGGAGAGGAGGACTCTGAACAAATTGTTATCCATCATGGATAATCCTGACTGCCCTCTCCACCACACACTGGATAGACAGTGGAGCACCTTCTCCAACAGACCGTTACAGCTTCACTGTCATATTGTTACAGCTTCACTGTACAATAACTCACCTCTGTCTGACAGAAAAAAACTTTGACCTCTCCACTGTATAGTCCTTTTTATTACATGGTCCTCCTGTAACTTTGCACCATCAGAGCTTTTTTGTTTACTGCCATTAGTCACTTTGCACCTTTAGTTTTTTTTATCTATCTATCTATCTATCTATCTATCTATCTATCTATCTATCTATCTATCTATCTATCTATCTATCTATCTATCTGTCTGTCTGTCTGTCTGTCTGTCTGTCTGTCTGTCTGTCTGTCTTCCATTCAATACTGCCACTTTTGCACAGTTTTCATTCATGACAATTCTTGTTTTTAGCACAGTTAATGCACATTCACCTGCACAAAGCACATACATAGATATATGTTTTTATCATTACATTTTTATCTGTTTATTGTATAGTTGACTTGTTCTTGGGATTTATGAATGAATGAATTTATTTATTTCGAACATGTATAAAAAATGTATGTAACTATTTGTTCATATAAAAGAAAGAAAACGAGAAATTAAAAAAAATAAATAAAATAACATAAAGAGCTAAGACATTACAAAGCACTGCACATTGTTCAAAAAAGGAGTGGGAAGAAGTACAATACTTTTTTAATTTCCCACCCCTTTCTAACTACCCCGAAATCCAAACTACATTAATACACCTATAAAAATATATACCATATATACACTTCATGAATATCTATATAAATATATAATTACAAAAATAAATATATACTACATACCATATATACACTTCATAAATATCTATATAAATATATAACTACTAGTGCTGTCAAGCGATTAAAATATTTAATCGCGATTAATGTCGCGACTGTCATAGTTAACTTGCGATTAATCGCAATTTAATCGCACATTTTTGTCACATGAAAAACCATTGTAATTCTCTTATCAGCATAAAAAAGTGAATGGGCTTGCTTTGTACCAATGTTTTTTTTTTTTTATTGCAGAGCATAACACGTCTTGTCACAGCCACTGACATCCATAACTTCCATATTAGATGAGAAAACCAAGGGATGAAAAATAAAGTGCATATCACTGTGAAAATTAAAAAAAATGTTTTATTTTACTCTTCATTAGTTTCTTTTGAAGAGAAGTATTTGCCATAAAAGAAGAAAAAAACAGATAACAAAAATAAAAACATTCATCATACGTTCAGAAACGTTCATCATAGTGTGGCACTGTATTATCTAATGCTCACTGCTTATAGCTATACACCTACCCGGTGGAGATGAGCTGGGAAACTGAAGACTGAAGGAAAAGTATTGAAAAGTATTTTTCCAGTCTCACCTGTGAAAGGTAATCCCATGTGATCTCGTTTGGACGGTAAACCTGTTGGTACAGTTAAACGCAGCACGCGACAAGCCTCAGCAGGAACTACGGGTGACTCGCAGGGCCAAATTAGAATTTGCGTTAACGGCACTATTTTTTTTAATCGCGTTAAATTGAGATTGCATTAACGCGTTATTATCGCGTTAACTTTGACAACACTAATATATATATATATATATATATATATATATATATATATATATATATATATATATATATACTTCATAAATATCTATATAAGTATATAATTACAAAAATAAATACCTACTACATACCTATCTCTGTAAATATAAATATAAATATATAAACTATCCCCATAAATAAATATATACCATATTGTGGCAGCGGGGGCGTGGTAAAGCGCCGGTCTGTGACAGGAGGGCGGAGCCAGGGAAGGTGAGTGGCAGAATCACTACACCTGATGGTAATTAACCTGTGTTTGTGTGTCTTCCCAGTAGCCGCGCCCTATTTAAGGAGGCAGAGGGAGAGCAGAGGAGAGCTCTTCCTGGGACAAGAACACAGCGTGTGTGTGTATTTACCAGAATAAAGCTGTGTTGTTATACTGAAAAGTCTGGCAATAAAAGCCTATTCGTACCTGAAGCTTTGTCCTGCCGTCCTCTGTGCTCCACCCACACCTCAGAGAGCTCTACAGTGGTGCTGAAACCCGGGAGAAAGGTGGAGCACCAACCCCGCAGCCCCATGGAATCCTCCCTGTTTGCGGACCTGGTCCACACCCTCGCCATGGCTCAGCAAAGCCAGCACCAGGCACTCGTCCCGCTCCGAAAGGAGCAAGAGCGGCGCTTCGAAGCCCTGGTGCTGGCCCAGCAGGAAGATCACGAGGCGTTCCGGCATCTCCTCGCGTCGGCGGGGTCCACCAGCGCCCTGGCCGCGGGCCCGTCTCCCCTCACCGTGACCAAGATGGGCCCGCAGGACGACCCTGAGGCGTTCCTCACATTGTTCGAACAGGTCGCCAAAGCCTCAGGGTGGCCGATGGAGCAGCGTGCGGCGCGCCTCCTCCCCCTCCTGACAGGAGAGGTGCAGCTGGCCGCGCTACAGCTCCCCGCCGACCGCCGGCTGGCCTACGCAGACCTTCGCCGGGCTGTCCTCCAGCGTGTGGGGCGCACACCAGAACAACAGCGCCAGCACTTCCGTGCACTGTGGTTGGAGGAAGTCGGCCGGCCGTTCGTGTTCGGCCAGCAGCTCTGGGACACCTGCTGGCGGTGGCTGAGGGCCGACGATCGCGACGCCGAGGGAATCATCGATCAGGTGGTGCTGGAGCAGTTCATCGCCCGCTTACCAGCCGGAACCGCGGAGTGGGTCCAGCGCCACTGCCCGGCGTCGCTGGATCAGGCAGTAGGACTGGCGGAGGATCATTTGGCGGCTGTTCTGGCGGCAGGACAACCGACGACGTCTTCTCTTCTCTCCTCTTCTCTCTCTCTTTCTCCCCTCCCTTCTGTGTCCCGTCCTCGCCCCATTCCCCCACCACGGAGGTGGGAGCTGGCTCCACCCCAGCCGGCCCACCGCACCCGTGGTGCCCTCCCGTTTCTCCCTTCTGTGTCTGTCTCTCCCCCCCCTTCAGGTGAGTGAGCCCCAGAGCACCGGTGCAGAGGGAAAGCCCGGGCCGGTTTGCTGGCACTGCGGGGAGCCGGGCCACCTGCAATAACAGTGCGCAGCAATGGAGGTGAGCGTGGTGGTACGGATCCCCGATGCGCCAGAAGCTGCCCTCGATCGGGCCGGAGCATATCGCATACCGGTGAGTGTCCAAGGGGCTACATATCAGGCATTGGTGGATTCTGGTTGCAATCAGACCTCGATCCGCCAAAGCCTGGTGCAAGACGAGGCATTGGGGGGAGCACAGGGGGTGAAGGTGTTGTGTGTGCACGGGGATGTTCACAGCTACCCTTTGGTGTCAGTCCACATATATTTCAGAGGGGAAAAATCTATAGTGAAGGCGGCGGTTAATCCTCGCCTTACCCACTCTTTAATTTTGGGGACTGATTGGCCAGGATTTCGGGGTTAAATGACGCACCTAGTAAAGAGGGGGTCCTGCCATTTGACAGGGGGAGGTCCCGGTGTCGCTTTGGCTGGAGCTGCTGTCGCAGAGCCGTCTACGTCATCTCCGCGACAGAGTGAGGAGCTGCCGGCTCCTCCTCTTTCTGTTGAGGAATCCCTCGCGGATTTCCCATTAGAACAATCGCGAGAGGAGACTCTGCGACATGCATTTGACCAAGGGAGAGTAATCGATGGTCAAACGCTCCAGCCGAATGCCACCCCGTCCTTCCCCTATTTTTCTATTATGAAGGATAGATTATACCGAGTGACGCAGGACACTCAGACGACAGAGCGAGTCACACAGCTGTTAATTCCAAATAGCCACCGGGAATTGGTATTTCAGGCGGCTCACTTTAATCCCATGGCTGGACACCTAGGGCAGGATAAGACACTAGCCCGGATAATGGCCTGATTCTATTGGCCGGGGATTCGCGGCGATGTCCGTAAGTGGTGTATGGCGTGCCGCGAATGCCAGTTAGTAAATCCAGTGGCCATTCCAAAAGCGCCTTTGTGCCCCCTACCATTAATCGAGACCCCATTCGAAAGAATTGGGATGGATCTCGTTGGGCCATTAGATCGGTCAACACGAGGGTACCGCTTTATATTGGTTCTGGTGGACTATGCAACGCGATACCCGGAAGCGGTGCCTCTTCGCAATATCTCAGCACGCAGTATTGCGGAGGCCCTCTTCCACGTCATCTCCCGGGTTGGAATCCCGAAAGAGATTCTGACTGACCAAGGCACCTCGTTTATGTCACGAACACTGAGCAAACTGTATGGGCTATTAGGTATTAAGCCGATCTGCACCAGTGTTTATCACCCACAAACAGACGGTTTAGTTGAACGGTTCAATCGTACCCTCAAGAATATAATTAAAAAATTCGTAAGTGAGGACGCACGTAACTGGGATAAATGGCTTGAACCCTTGTTATTTGCAGTGCGAGAGGTCCCCCAAGCCTCCACAGGGTTCTCCCCGTTTGAATTGTTATACGGGCGTAAGCCGCGCGGCATTTTAGATGTGCTGCGAGAAAATTGGGAGGAGGGACCTTCACAGAGTAAAAACGAAATCCAGTACGTTATGGACCTGCACGCAAAACTCCACACACTCACCCACCTAACTCAGGAGAATTTGCGGCAGGCCCAGGAACGGCAAGCCCGCCTGTACAACAAGGGCACGCGCCTTAGAGAGTTCACTCTGGGAAATAAGGTACTCGTACTGTTGCCCACGTCGAGCTCCAAATTAATCGCCAAGTGGCAAGGACCCTTTGAGGTCACACGGCGAGTCGGGGACATCGACTATGAGGTAAGGCGAACGGACAGGGAGGGGGCACTACAGATCTACCACCTCAATCTGCTTAAACTCTGGAACGAGGAGGTCCCCGTGGCATTGGTGTCGGTAGTTCCGGAGAAGGCGGAGCTGGGGCCAGAGGTTCAAAAAGGGACATTGGCATCACGTACCTCTCCGGTCCCCTGTGGAGACCACCTCTCCCCGATCCAACTCACGGAGGTCGCCCAGTTGCAGGCCGAGTTTTCAGATGTGTTCTCGCCCCTGCCCGGTCGCACTAACCTCATAGAACACCACATAGAGACGCCCCCCGGGGGTGGTAGTGCGTAGCCGCCTGTTGGGTTCACCCAGAAAGAGACCCCGATTCCTTTGTGGGCCACCCTCGGCCGAGAATGATCAGGTCGAGAGAAACAGACAATCAGAATCAGAGATTCACATGTCAGTTTATTCGCACAGTCACTTCGTCAAAATGAAAACATCTTTGGAAACGTCTTATAGTGTTTCTGTGTTTATGTTTTGTCTTCATGTGTGTGTGTGTGTAATGGGTGTGTGTCTATGTGGAAGTGTGTAATGATCTTGAATTAATCATAATATAAAAACATATTTCTGATGACAGTAAGGTACAGATAGATATCAGCATGGAATGTCTAAACACAGAATGTCTAGTCTACGGAGTCTATTCAGAGAAGGTCAAAGACACGTTTGCACAGAAAGGATCTAATAATTTAACATAACTCCTTAACACATAAATGTGTGTTAAGTCAGTAAATTACATCTTGATTTCATCAACATAAGCAAAATAACAAATAACAATATGTCTAAAACAATGCTAAAACAAAGAATGTTATAAGAAAATAAACATTAAAAATAAGAACAACTTAACCACAAGAACAATGAGAATATGTCTGAAAGAGAGAGAACAATTAAACAACTAACAGGATTAAACTCATAACTAAATTAGGTTAATGCTTTTAAACTAAAAACCCTTAGAATCATAAGATCTTAACTATAATTATAATGTCATTATGAAACTAATCTAAAACTATAAAACTAACATTAATCACGGAATGCATTCATTAATTACGGGATCCAAATCACTACCATAGTATATTTCAATATATTTCAGTATATTTCATAGCTTTTATGAAGCTATGACCTAAGTTTCAACTGAATGGATTAACATAAACATGAACTTTAATTCTACCATTTCAGGGTGTGTGTGAGTCGATCTGACACCAAAACAGACCTTCAGACACTTCTCTGTTCAAAATACACATTTCATAAACAAAATGTTCCCAAACAATGTCCAGCTGGACCTAAGGTCGTTTCAACTAATATAATTTTGACACAGAATAATTTTGCTGAATTATTGGCCAAGAATTAATACTTATATAAACCTAACAATCCCCCCCTTTGATAATAGTATCACTATTATCAAATCCTAGCATCCTATTTGATCATTATCACCTCATGATCATATATGTGATTACATCGAGAATTAATTCTGAGTTAATCTTTGCCCTTCTTGACGTATATTGGTGCTAAGAGGGCGGGCATGCCCGATCAGCCCTCGTCCCACCTCACCGGAGCTTAGAGAAACTCAAAACCTCTTAATTCCCAGATACACGCTACTTCCTTCAGAGTAATTTGTTCTAAAACAGTGAGGGAAAAATGAAATTAGAAGGCATATCGACCTATAGTGAGAACAGAGTCCTGTAAGAATACAGAGTTTTAGAGCATAGAGATGTGTAATAATAGTAGAAAACGGCATCAGATGAAAGACATAACACATTCGTGTGGTCCAGTTAGTGAAGTTAGTCCAGAAGATGTTGTCTCGAAGTCCAGCTCGAGCGGGTAACCCTGCTCCGAGCAATGAAGTGGTCCTGAAGGCTCGGGCGGGTAACCCTGCCCCGAGCAATGATGAAGTCATGAAGGCTCGGGCGGGTAGCCCTGCCCCGAGCAACAATGAAGTCACGAAACCCGTGATGAGGACTGTCATGGTTGTAGTGAGGATGATTGGTTCCAAATGGGGCGCAAGATCTCGTCCCCTCTTTGTTCACAACATCTTGAGGATTCTCAGTCAAATCTGTGTAGAGCTCAGAAATAGAGAGAGAGAGAGAGAGAGAGAGAGAGAGAGAGAGAAAACTGGCCAGAGAGAGACTAGATAGGGACACAAAAAGCGTTAATAGCAGCAAACTTGTTATTGTAACACAACTTTGTTATGGAGCCTTCTTCAATCGAGTGGCATGGATCCACTGTGGAAAAAGATCAGTTAAAACAGCAGCAAAAGTAATGGCGACTATGTCTGCAGGCCCATTATATTGTTTTCCCAATTGTCCAAATCATTACTTAAAAAAAAAGATCACACCAGCACCTGTCTCCCACGTGAAAGGGGTGTGTGGTGGAGATAATATTGTATTATTGACCTTGGTACAAATTTTATGCAACTTATCTATAAGGGCTGCAGAATACTCATCCATATGCATTTTCAAATCAGAGGTACCCGGAGCCGGAGTTCTTCCAGGGGAGAATAATTTCTTGGTGTCACACGAATTTCAGCCAGAATGAATTATGGATTACAGAACCAAACCTGTGTCCTGCATGACCTTAATTTGTCTTTCAATGTTCGATTAGTACGTTCTATGATACCAGAGGATTTAGGAGTGTGAAAACACCAGTTTAGTTTAGAGATACTTACAAAGGTTTTGTGTGACTTTTGAGGTAAAACAGGTACCCTTGTCTGAGTCTATGGCATTTGAAACCCCATAACTATAACAATAATTATTATTATTGATTTCTTATTATTTTATTGTAGTTGTTTTGTTGTTCTGCTTTTATTGTTTGTCTTTCTTTTTTACTGTCCAGTGTTCTTAGGTACTTTGAAAGGCACTTATAAATAAAATTAAAACGAGTAACTACCTTCGTGTTCTCTCGAAAACAGGGAAAAACTTCTACCCATTTAGAGAATTTGTCCACAATCAAGATGACAAAAATCAAATGAGAAAGAAAGAGCGTATGTCTCATGCAGAATATCAGGCTGATATATTGATTGAACACAGAATAACCACAGAGGTGTGATATTATAAATTATAAAACAAGAACCGTCTGAGGGTTTAGAACAAGAACCATTAACAAAGATCCCTAGAGGGCTGGAGGGAAGAGATCAGACCTGATACTAGTAGTATGTACGATTTTTAGACAGACAATATCAGTCATCCCAAGTATCATCCCGAGAATTAAGGAGGCGTGCGAGAGCGCGACCTACATTATCAAAAGAGGATGTGACACGAATTTCGAGATTGTTAGTAGAACAGAGAATAAATAGTCATATGTTAATTTAATTATCTATTAAATTACTGATTAATTAATTTAATGGGTCTGTAAATTTTACCATCAAACCATCAAAGCACATGCGGAGACAGCCCCTAGACGCACAGGTAAGCCTTGAGCAACGTCTAATGTTTTGGATAAAAACGCACAATGATGCATTTCCCCCCCGTCACGTTCCCCAGAGGCCGTGCCCCGGTGTCCACAGGCACAGAGGTGGAAGGGCTTGAAGTGAGCAGGTGACCCAGGGGCGGAACAAAGGGTGCTTCTGAGGGAGTCAGTCCAGGTCCAGGTCAAAGGATGTTGCAGTGGAGGAGGTTTTGTGTCTAGAATGACAGCCTTGAGAAAGTTCAAATACTTAAGTGTCCATGCAATATTGCAGCTTAGTTCTGGAAACCTTAAAGCCCTTATGCGCCAGATGTTGAAGCAGGCGCAAGTGTCAGTGTCTTGGCAGATTTCTGGTGACTCAGCAGACACCAGAACACACAGACCACAGAGTCCTGAGGGAGGGAGAAGGTCACAGAGCACGTTATGAATTACAGCTGGAAAAAAAAAAACAGCAGGAGAGTCAAATGAAACCTTGAGTCCAAACGCTATCTCCTCATGTGCGTGGAAAAAAAAAGGCAGAACAGAGATCATTAATGGCAGGAACCTGTGATATTACAGAAGAAGCAATCAATTCATTAATCTTGTGTAAAGTGTCTCGCCACGCCTTGCTCGAGAAGAGACTGTAGGATGACATCCAGAGAGAGAGGTATTGCTTATTAAATCATATTTTGTGTAGTTTCATGTCAATTTAAGTGCGGAAAGGTTCAAGGACAATGAATACTTAATGTATAAACCCAAGTCTCCGATTTATAAACAAAAAGTTATTCAAGTAAACGTTTGTTAACTGTTTCTTGCTGAAAGAAATTATGGTTAACTAAATACATTAACCTATCCATTCCATATCCTCTGTGGTTTTTAAAGGCAAAAGTATGGAGCAAACAGTTAATCAGAGCATTTCATATCAATAGTTCGAAATTAGGAGGAACATAGTTAAGCTTAGCCTCATAAGTAGCAAGTAGTTTAAAGAAAGATAAGGAGATAAATAAAAAAAAAAAAACGGGGCAAATTGAAATGACAAACAATTTCACTGAATGTAATTTGAATAAAATTGAATAGCTGATAAGCACTCTTTGTTGGATTCGATATGTGACAGAGACTGAAAATACATTTTTAATTCAATTAACAGTATTAATGAGAATGAGAATTGGTTGTATTGGACATTTTGACTTTATGTATATGGAATTTACCTAATAATATAAAGAGATTACTTATTAAATTTATTATTGTGAGAAAGCGCCAAAAATAATGATTTTCTCTGCCCATTGCAGATTTCTGTGTCCTTGCCTGCTGTTCTTGCATGAGTTGTTTATATTATAGCTATCTGTAACAGTCTGGGAGTCCTTATCTCAATGTTCACTGAGAAAGAGACAGAGCATATTGCTACGGAACAATTATTCAAATATTATTTATATTAAATATTATGACGACAATTATTCAAAAAATGTCAAAAATGAAGTAAAAAGCGGGTTAGCTCGCTGTTGAACTAGTTGCATGCTTCCCAGACAAGACAAGTTCGCTAAAACGCGTCAGAAACAGGAGTATATAGGATATTTAAAGGTTAGAATTACATATGATTAATAAAAATCCCACTACACCAGCGGCGGTGAGAGCGCCGAATCCTAACCACTAGACCACCACACGATCAGTTTTAAAATGTTTTAGATCATCATTAAACATTAGGTTAAACATTAAACTTTTCGGCATTTCCCTTCACACGTAGGGTAAATATATTTGGTGCCTTTTATTATACCTTTAAACAGGAAGTGGTATAATACTCGATATTTTAAAAATGATTCCTGATAAATATCTTCAAATCTGAAAGTGATATTTGATTTGGCCTTAAATATATTTCTTCTGTTTTTACCATGTCTGTTTAATTTAAGTGAATGTTTTAAAAATGGTTTTTGTGTTGTATTTGCTTGTACAGTTATTTCATTATTTAAGGTCTGAATGCATAATTGCCCAAAAGAGCTGCTTTTTCTTTCATCCAGTGCGCATGCCCAGTTCACAAGCATCATGGGAACTGGAGTTCTCATAATTTTGAAAACTTCGTATTCATCATTTATAAGATTAAGACATGAAACTGCATTAATAGCTGCACTATTAATTATTAAAACATTAATAGTCTTGTAGAGTGCTCGCGGACCTGTTCAGAGATCACCTCACAGACCACTCGCGACTTTCCTGATAACTTTCCAGTTACAAGTTTCGGACTATCAACACACAATGAATATAAAATAAAATACAGATGATCTACTCACCAAACGCTGAAACTAATTGATTAAGAAGCAGATTTTTTCCTCTGATGATGTTAAGGGAAGAGGATCTCTTCTCTTGGGTTTCTAACAGTGATGAGATTCATAAACGATTCGGATCTTCTTCGGGAAACATAAATGACTCGATCGAGCGAATCGATACAGACGCATGGACTGCATTTGTTGAGTTCATGCACACGTAATGGGTTGAGGAAAGTTCATACTTTAATTTCATGCAGCATGAAAGTGTGATTATTGTTTACAATTTGAAAACAGGAATACAAATAAGGTTTCCGTAGTTTCTGAAGAATCAAGAGTGAATCAAGTAAATTGATTCACACGCATGCGAGTTTGTTCTAAAGAATCGATTCAGTAAAGCTTTCGTTGAGATCATAATGCACAATACACAGAATGTCCGTATTTTATACGGATGTGATTCAATAAACATAGTATACAGGCGTACAAATAAAGTTATACGGATTCTTTTTAACAAAAAAAACACTTCAATATTTATTTAGAGCTATAATCAATTCCCACGATGATAAAAGAGCACATAACATTTACACTTTGTGTTTTTTGTCAAACATTGAAGCTTTGTATTCATTCTTAAAGTTTATTATTAAAAAGTACCTGGGATATATCATTGTTAATTATCATTCAAATTTTAGGTAAATCATTTTAATTTGCATCTTATAAGGACTTTATAAAGGGAATAAGGACTTTGGAAGTTGGTTATACAGGTTTGATTGACCAAAGGTTTCACATTTATGCACACCAGGAACACAGTTCTAACTGTTCATGTCCAGAGTACTGATTTGTTGTTTCATTATTTTGTGCATATCCAGTAATGCCTTATATAAATGCTAAAACAATTAAAGATACATTACACAGCTCCTAGAGATTGCAAATACCTGGATGAGGATAAATCAAAACTGAGCCGGCCAAATTGTCTAGAATCTGTGTAGAATGCTAAACCACATCCAATCCCGTGGGTTTTTTTTCTCGGGGTCCGGGTACCTTAATACAATAATACAATTAATATAATACAATTTTTCCCCCCATGGTGGCTGCACGAAGGAATCAAAGATTAAAAGCGCGCTCTTCTCGTGACAGTTCTCCTCCTTGGAGTGTCTTCACGAGGCTCACCGTCCCGTAAACAAATTACGAGGTTTACCAGCCCAATCCCGTGGCTCTACTAGCCCCGTCTCGTCCCGTAAACAAGAGTCTAAAATAAATAAAGGTGTCTAATCTAATCTTCAGTCTACGAGGTTCCTTACGTCCCGTGCCTCCACACGAGGATTACCAACCTGAATTTACGGGTCTCTATTTTTTTTTTTTTTTGAAATTACTACCAACCAGGCGGTGACCAATCAATAACCAATTATAAAATTCAAATAATTTACTCACCTGGTTGGCAGTATCCCACTTCTGACACCAAATTGTTGGGTTCACCCAGAAAGAGACCCCGATTCCTTCGTGGGCCACCCTCGGCCGAGGACGAGAATGATCAGGTCGAGAGAAACAGACAATCAGAATCAGAGATTCACATGTCAGTTTATTCGCACAGTCACTTCGTCAAAATGAAAACATCTTTGGAAACGTCTTATAGTGTTTCTGTGTTTATGTTTTGTCTTCATGTGTGTGTGTGTGTAATGGGTGTGTGTCTATGTGGAAGTGTGTAATGATCTTGAATCAATCATAATATAAAAACATATTTCTGATGACAGTAAGGTACAGATAGATATCAGCATGGAATGTCTAAACACAGAATGTCTAGTCTACGGAGTCTATTCAGAGAAGGTCAAAGACACGTTTGCACAGAAAGGATCTAATAATTTAACATAACTCCTTAACACATAAATGTGTGTTAAGTCAGTAAATTACATCTTGATTTCATCAACATAAGCAAAATAACAAATAACAATATGTCTAAAACAATGCTAAAACAAAGAATGTTATAAGAAAATAAACATTAAAAATAAGAACAACTTAACCACAAGAACAATGAGAATATGTCTGAAAGAGAGAGAACAATTAAACAACTAACAGGATTAAACTCATAACTAAATTAGGTTAATGCTTTTAAACTAAAAACCCTTAGAATCATAAGATCTTAACTATAATTATAATGTCATTATGAAACTAATCTAAAACTATAAAACTAACATTAATCACGGAATGCATTCATTAATTACGGGATCCAAATCACTACCATAGTATATTTCAATATATTTCAGTATATTTCATAGCTTTTATGAAGCTATGACCTAAGTTTCAACTGAATGGATTAACATAAACATGAACTTTAATTCTACCATTTCAGGGTGTGTGTGAGTCGATCTGACACCAAAACAGACCTTCAGACACTTCTCTGTTCAAAATACACATTTCATAAACAAAATGTTCCCAAACAATGTCCAGCTGGACCTAAGGTTGTTTCAACTAATATAATTTTGACACAGAATAATTTTGCTGAATTATTGGCCAAGAATTAATACTTATATAAACCTAACACCGCCCTTACAGGCTACCCAAACACAAAAAAAAGGTGGTTCGGGAAGAACTTCAGACCATGCTCGAAATGGGCATCGTTGAGGAGTCCCGCAGTGACTGGAGCAGCCCGGTGGTCTTGGTACCCAAGGCCGACGGGTCGGTCCGGTTCTGTGTGGACTATAGAAAAGTCAACGCGGTGTCTAAATTCGACGCGTACCCAATGCCTCGTATTGATGAGCTGCTCGATCGACTAGGCACAGCTCGCTTTTACTCGACACTGGATTTGACGAAGGGATATTGGCAGATCCCCTTGACTCCATTATCCCGGGAGAAAATGGCCTTTTCCACACCGTTCGGCTTACACCAATTTGTCACCCTTCCATTTGGGCTGTTTGGAGCGCCCGCTACGTTTCAGCGGCTGATGGACAGGGTCCTCCGGCCCCACGCCACCTATGCGGCCACATATCTTGATGACATAATCATTTATAGTAACGACTGGCAGTGGCACCTGCAACACCTGAGGGCCGTCCTTAGGTCGCTGAGGCGGGCGGGTCTCACTGCCAACCCGAAGAAGTGTGGGATTGGGTGGGTGGAAGTATGGTATCTGGGCTTCCACTTGGGCAACGGGCAGGTGCGTCCCCAAATTAATATGACAGCAGCGATTGCGGCCTGCCCGAGGCCCAAGACCAAAAAGGGGGTGAGACAGTTCCTGGGGCTGGCTGGCTACTATCGTAGGTTTATACCTAATTATTCGGATGTCACCAGCCCACTGACTGACCTCACTAAAAAGGGGGCACCAGATCCGGTCCAGTGGACGAAGCAGTGCCAGCGGGCTTTCTCTGAGGTAAAGGCTGCACTGTGTGGGGGGCCACTATTACACTCCCCTGACTTCTCTCTCCCTTTTGTGTTGCAGACCGATGCGTCGGACAGAGGGCTGGGGGCGGTGTTGTCCCAGGAGGTGGAGGGGGAGGACCGCCCCATCCTGTACATTAGCAGGAAGCTGTCGGTGCGTGAGGGGCGCTACAGCACTATTGAGAAGGAATGCCTGGCAATCAAGTGGGCGGTCCTCGCCCTCCGTTACTACCTGCTGGGGCGCCCTTTCGCCCTCTGTTCGGACCACGCGCCCCTCCAGTGGCTCCACCGCATGAAAGATGCCAACGCGCGGATCACCCGTTGGTATCTGGCACTCCAACCCTTCAATTTCAAGGTGGTCCACAGGCCGGGGGCGCAGATGGTCGTGGCGGACTTCCTCTCCCGTCAAGGGGGGGGGGAGTCGGCTGCGGGCCGGACAGGCGCCCGGCCTAAGTCGGGCGGTGGGGGTATGTGGCAGCGGGGGCGTGGTCAAGCGCCGGTCTGTGACAGGAGGGCGGAGCCAGGGAAGGTGAGTGGCAGAATCACTACACCTGATGGTAATTAACCTGTGTTTGTGTGTCTTCCCAGTAGCCGCACCCTATTTAAGGAGGCAGAGGGAGAGCAGAGGAGAGCTCTTCCCGGGACAAGAACACAGCGTGTGTGTGTGTGTGTATTTACCAGAATAAAGCTGTGTTGTTATACTGAAAAGTCTGGCAATAAAAGCCTATTCGTACCTGAAGCTTTGTCCTGCCGTCCTCTGTGCTCCACCCACACCTCAGAGAGCTCTACACATATATACCATATACTAAGTTAGTTCTAATATAACAATCAACCCTATTCTATTTATAGATTTATCCCTCATCATCCTCCGTTAACATACGGTATCTCATCTTCCATATACTTGTTTAAAATTTTTTTTTACCTTTTTTAAACAGATTTATATTTGCACTTTGTTTTATTTCTGTCTCCAGTCTGTTCCATAAAGTCACCCCACAGCTCGATATGCACATGCTTTTCATATTTGTTCGAACCTTTGTTTTTTTTTTAATTTAGGTCTCCCCTTAGATTATATCCCCCCTCTCTCTCACTAAACATTCCTTGTATATTTTTTGGCAATAGATTATTTCTTGCTTTGTACATTATTTGTGCTGTTCTGAATTTGACCAGATCCATAAATTTCAACATGTGTGATTTTATGAATAGTGAGTTTGTGTGATCTCTGTATCCGGTTTTGTTTATTGTCCTTATTGCTCTTTTCTGTATTGTACATATCGGCTGCAGAGTGGTTTTGTAGGTGTTTCCCCAGACTTCGACACAGTAAGTCAGATATGGCAAAAATAATGAGTAATATAGAGTACGCAAAGATTTGCAATCAAGAGTATGTTTTGTTTTCCACAGAATTGCCGAGCACTTTGCCAGTTTTGCTTGTATGTATCCTACATGAGATTTCCAGCAGACTTTATGATCCAAAATCACACCAAGAAATTTAATTTCCTGTATCATTTCTATCTTAGTATTGTCTATTATCAATTCTACATTACAATCTATTTTGTGTCTCCCAAACGACATGATCTTTGTTTTGCTTAGATTTAATGATAATTTATTTTTGTCAAACCATAGTTTTAGTTTATTTATTTCAGTTGTAATTGTCTCCAAAGTCTGCTGCAAATTCTCACCAGAACAAAAAATATTGGTGTCGTCTGCAAACAAAACAAATTTCAGTACTTGTGAAACTCTACATATGTCATTGATATATAATATGAATAATTTTGGACCTAATATTGACCCCTGTGGTACCCCGCATGCAATGTTCATGAAATGAGATTTATGGTCACCTATCTGCACAAACTGTTGCCTGTTTCTTAGATAGCTTGACAGCCAGCTCCACCCAACTCCCCTAACACCACACTTTTCTAGTTTACTTAATAATATACTATGATCAGTGCAGTGGCGGCTGGTAGTCTTTCAAACAGGGGAGGCTGGTCGGTTACGATATTTCCAGATTTTAAAAGAAAAAACACATCAATTTTGCCCATACTCTTGCCTCTGATCTGGCTGATTGTTGGCAGGGTCACAAACTGTAAAATAACAGGTTCTTTTGGACCATTAGCCTACTGTCCAATATACATGATGGTGGTGTTGGGGGGTATATTTTAACATTTTATATTTTAAAATTGTGGCATGTGGCATGTTGTTTAAAAATTGATCATTATTGAAAGCAGCTCTTTGTCAGGAACCTCAGCATTAACAGCAGAGTGTTCTGGAATAGGCACAAGCACTGACCTTGGGGAGCCAAATATAGAGCCGGGTGCCACACATTTCATTCAATGACACTTTCCCTATATTTTACTTATTTTGACTGAGAAATGTTTTATTGACAATTTTGATAACCCTTCACTTTTAATCCAGGTCTGTAGTGTGAAATGTTCTCGGTTGTGTTTTTGTTTAAAAATGTTTTCCAAATTGTAGCTGTGTTTAATTCATATCCAGAAAAATATATACAACCCCAATTCCAAAAAAGTTGGGACAAAGTACAAATTGTAAATAAAAACGGAATGCAATAATTTACAAATCTCAAAAACTGATATCATATTCACAATAGAACATAGACAACATATCAAATGTCGAAAGTGAGACATTTTGAAATTTCATGCCAAATATTGGCTCATTTGAAATTTCATGACAGCAACACATCTCAAAAAAGTTGGGACAGGGGCAATAAGAGGCTGAAAAAGTTAAAGGTACAAAAAAGGAACAGCTGGAGGACCAAATTGCAACTCATTAGGTCAATTGGCAATAGGTCATTAACATGACTGGGTATAAAAAGAGCATCTTGGAGTGGCAGCGGCTCTCAGAAGTAAAGCTGGGAAGAGGATCACCAATCCCCCTAATTCTGCGCCGACGAATAGTGGAGCAATATCAGAAAGGAGTTCGACAGTGTAAAATTGCAAAGAGTTTGAACATATCATCATCTACAGTGCATAATATCATCAAAAGATTCAGAGAATCTTGAAGAATCTCTGTGTGTAAGGGTCAAGGCCGGAAAACCATACTGGGTGCCCATGATCTTCGGGCCCTTAGACGGCACTGCATCACATACAGGCATGCTTCTGTATTGGAAATCACAAAATGGGCTCAGGAATATTTTCAGAGAACATTATCTGTAAACACAATTCACCGTGCCATCCGCCGTTGCCAGCTAAAACTCTATAGTTCAAAGAAGAAGTATCTAAACATGATCCAGAAGCGCAGACGTCTTCTCTGGGCCAAGCCTCATTTAAAATGGACTGTGGCAAAGTGGAAAACTGTTCTGTGGTCAGACGAATCAAAATTTGAAGTTCTTTATGGAAATCAGGGACACCGTGTCATTCGGACTAAAGAGGAGAAGGACGACCCAAGTTGTTATCAGCACTCAGTTCAGAAGCCTGCATCTCTGATGGTATGGGGTTGCATTAGCGCGTGTGGCATGGGCAGCTTACACATCTGGAAAGACACCATCAATGCTGAAAGGTATATCCAGGTTCTAGAGCAACATATGCTCCCATCCAGACGACGTCTCTTTCAGGGAAGACCCTGCATTTTCCAACATGACAATGCCAAACCACATACTGCATCAATTACAGCATCATGGCTGCGTAGAAGAAGGGTCCGGGTACTGAACCGGCCAGCCTGCAGTCCAGATCTTTCACCCATAGAAAACATTTGGCGCATCATAAAACGGAAGATACGACAAAAAAGACCTAAGACAGTTGAGCAACTAGAATCCTACATTAGACAAGAATGGGTTAACATTCCTATCCCTAAACTTGAGCAACTTGTCTCCTCAGTCCACAGACGTTTACAGACTGTTGTAAAGAGAAAAGGGGATGTCTCACAGTGGTAAACATGGCCTTGTCCCAACTTTTTTGACATGTGTTGTTGTCATGAAATTTAAAATCACCTAATTTTTCTCTTTAAATGATACATTTTCTCAGTTTAAACATTTGATATGTCATCTATGTTCTATTCTGAATAAAATATGGAATTTTGAAACTTCCACATCATTGCATTCCGTTTTTATTTACAATTTTGTACTTTGTCCCAACTTTTTTGGAATCCGGGTTGTATTCCAGTATAATATACTCAGCATAAACATTTTAAATAGATTCTATATTTTTGTTCCATCCATGACATATTACTAAAGTAGCCTATTTACTGTTGTTGATGTGGGTCACTTGCTGTTAGCCAATTCACTTTCTCGTACCAGGAGAGCTGAAAGGAACAAGTATTATTCCCTACCTTTTTCACCAAGTCAATTTGAGGCGTTGGTCTACCCTGATCTTTAATTTTAATTTTTTCCTTGAAAGGAAGACTGACAAAGGCTTCGCCAAAATTAAATCAGCAATGCTTGGCATCCGTGCGCAGTTTTCTTGCTAGCTGACTAGCCCCCTCAAGTTCAAGTTCAGTCACTCAAATAAACAAAATTTCTGGAACTAAGATAGCAAACTTGACAACACTATATTTACACTTTATTTACAATGAAAATATATACAAACTAAAAAAGCTGGTAGAAACCGTATGTAATGAATGAAATCGAAATGTAAGCTGATCTCTTACAATACACCACAGCACTTGCGAATCCGCATGGGACTGAACTGAGATTCACCGCTGCCTGTCTATATTTGAAACGAGCTGTCAATCAAAGAAAATATCCGGCCGCTTTCATCAATCACCAGTCTCCTTGCGGAAACTGCCATGTCCCTCCCACTGTGAGGCTTGGAGTCCGTGGGCGGGCATTTTCGCAGTATTTGTTCAATAACCGTCTTGCATTTTGAGATTGAAAAGCGCATAGCTCCCAAATGCCATTGAAGTCCACTGAGGCTGGGAGTCTGTGAGACTCCAGGGGCGGGCAGTATTTGTCCAATAATCGACTTGCATTTTTATATTGAAAAGCGCATAGCTCCCAGATGCCATTGAAGTCCACTGAGGCTGGGCTGCATCGCGCTGTCACGAGGGGGAAAAACTCACGCACACATTAGGCGAACTGGGGAAAGTTATAACGGAATGATTTTGCACTGTAGTTGGGTTGAGCACATATATTTCTATGATTCTGGATCTGAAATAGCAATGTTATAAGGTTGGCTATAACATAAGCCTAGCGCAATTCATCCTACACGATGTTTGTCATTTTTAGAGGAGGCTGAGCCTCCCTCGTTGTCTTAGAGCAATCGCCCATGGATCAACGGTATTGAATGCTTTTTTTAGGTCCACAAATACTCCAATTGCTATTTTTTTATTGTCTATACAGTTTGTGATTTCCTCTATTAGTTCCAGTAGTGCCATCGATGTTGATCTCTCTGTTCTGAATCCATATTGACTGTCCATAAGGAGGTTGTGTTTTTCAATGAATTTGTCCAGTCTATCTGAAAAAAGTTTTTTGAGTATTTTGGAGAACTGGGGGAGTAAAGAAACAGGCCTGTAGTTTGTGAATTTTTAAATTTTTAAATTTTTTAAAAATTCTATTTTATGTTATGCAGTGTGTCTTTTTCTTTTCGCATGTCTAATAACTTGCTGCTGTAACAGTTTCCCAGCTCCATCCATCCATCCATCCATCCATCCATGAGAATGCAATGATCAATGGTGTCAAAGGGTGCACTAATGGGGGGGGGGGGGGGGGGGGGGTGTTAGACCAAAAATTTTTTTCTACCCCCTCCAAAATATGGAGATGATCTATCTAAGTATGGAAATACCAATATTTGGCCAACTGAAAATGCTAACCCCCCTGTACATACCCTCTGAAGTTAATAACCCCTCCAAATAATCAAAAACTGCCTTTTTCACTAATATAAGCATTCCTTAACAGAAATAACTCTTAAATATAACATCAAAAATCACAGTAATAACATTTATTTCTCACAAAAAGAGTTGTTAGAAACCCTCATTTTGTCTCTGTTTACTGGTTTGAATCAGAGTAACAAATTCTCCATAAAGTTTCAAGATATGCTTCTTTATCAGGTGTGGATGGTGTATAAGTTACAAAATAACCAGTGCTCTTGAACAAGTTCTGCCAGCAACTGAGCAGCAGCATCCCTGGATCTCTGTGCTTGACCAGCACGCTTCGGCCGCAGCAGATAGAGCATATTCTGAATGATGTCCTTCCCTGTTGGAAGCATCCCAGAAGGGAACTCAGCCTGCTCTATGTACTCTACTACACCTAGTATCTTCTTAGCTTTTGACCGTGTTGCAACAGAAGCCATTATTTACCTGCAAGAATACAAATAATGACTATTTAATACATTGGGAGATATAATTCAGATATGAATAATTTGTGCATACTGGTTCTTAAAACTAAATTAGTAACCTTAAGTAATGATCCTCTGTGCTTAAAAATAGTTCATATTTGAGGTATTACTAAAGAGTGTGACATTCATCAATAACTTTAAAACTTGCTGAAAAAGAGCAGAATTACCATATGTTTAATTTACTTGAATGTAAGGTTACATGTACTTACCACTAAGCTTATTACCTTAAAACAATGATCATCTGCACTGAAAATGTTGTAGTTGTACCTAGTGGCATACCTGAAGAGGTTCGCATTCATCGATAACTTTAAAACACATTTAAAAAAGCAGCATTCTAATATCAAACAGCACTGTAATGTATTTTGATATTGTAAGAATGGAAACTTTCAAAGGGTATGTATAGGGGGGTTAGCAAGGTTCAATTTAATAAAATTTGACATTTTCCCACATAGATGGACCATCTTCCTATTTCTAGGGGGGTAAAACATGGAAAAGTCAAAATTCTTAAAATAACAACCCCCCCTAGCACTAAGGTCAATACAAGCAAGGAGAGATAGCCCTGATCAGAGGCCAGTAGTAGGTCGTTTACTACTTTAAACAGTGCTGTCTCTGTGTCAGAATGAGGTCTAAAGCCTGACTGATACACTTCATGGATATTATTCCAATGTAGATATGAGCATAACTGCTGTGCCACAGCTTTTTCTGGGATCTTGGAGATAAAAGCGAGGTTTGATATTGGCCTATAATTGGCCTGTAATTGGCATATAACCTGTCTAAGCAATTTCTATCTAAATCCGAATTGAAATAAATCTGTTTATACATTTTTTAAAAATCATGTCAGAAAACCCTTTATAAAATAATAATTCACATAAACATGTTAGGTAAACATATTTTAAGCAATTACCAACTATTTCCCAAGAATTTACTGTCAACATGTAACATTTCTTGGTCTTCCCATTCTATGGCACAGCGGAATGATCCATGTATAAAGAAACATGCAACTGAAATACAACACATTAAAGTGGACAAGCTGAAATCCTAATATTGCTAATTTGATATTGTGGCAGCAGGGGCATGGTCAAGCATTGGCTGTGAACAGCAAAGAGGCACACATCAGGCTTTGATGGATTTGGGTTGTAATCAGACCTCCATATATCAAAGCCTGACTCAATGCGGGACACTGGGAAATGCACATTTGGTGAAGGTTCAGTGTGTACACAGTGATACTGTCACAGTCTGGTCCAGTCCATCCATGCCTGAGTTTGTGGGACCTCCATGCCGGCTCCAGGCCAGATCCAGGACAGGAATTCAGTCCTGCCCTGCTGTAGGCCATTTTCCTGGAAGCGGCACTCCCACACCTGCTATCATTCCTCTCCCATCAGCCAGGGCTTTTTAAGAACTGTTTGGAGCTACTCCATTTGCCAGACTGTCCTCTTGCAGACTTTCCTCACCTCACTACAGCCCTTTGGTATTGTGACTTCTCAATTCCCCCTGCCTGTATTGTTCCATGTTTTTTGTCTAGTTTTCTGTCCAGTTTTTTGCCCCTGTTTTACCTGCCTGTTCATCTGGATTGTGTTTTTTTTTTTTTTTTGCTTCCTCTGCCTGGGTTTCCCTTGTCCCTGTTTTCTTCAGTTTTTGTGAAGATTTTTCTGTCCTGTTTTTGTCCCTAGCTGTGCCTGCCTGCTCATCTGTGTTTTGACCTCTTGGCCCATTCTTTGATCACTGATTTTTGCCTTAGCCCTATTGTACTTCTGCCCTCAACTTCATTAAAGAAGTTATTTTCTGTACACTGCCTGCTTTTGAGTCTGCTCTTGGGTCTTCACTTCACCTCGGCTCGCCATTTCTGACAGATATGCACAAATCTTCACTAATCCCTGTCAGACTGGTACGAAAATTCAAAAAAGTGCTTATTTAAGGAGTTAAAGGCATTTTTGAGAGAAAGTCGGCAAACAGTCTTATTTTGTCAATTTGGGTGTGCCGAATTCAAATCTGCAATATGCCGAGCGCTATCTGACCTCTGTTGACCTCTAGGGGTCATTGAACTTTGGGCCTGTAAACGTCTCAGCTGAACCCAGTTTCTCAGCTTTCTAAGGAATGAAATGTACTAAAATGATTAATGAAGTTAGCAAATGGCCTTGTTTGTTAAATGTTTGGGTGCTGAATTCATTTTTTATTTGTAAAACGACATATGACCTCTGATAACCTCAAGGTCATTAAACTTGGCCTATAGGCCTATGCATTTAACGGCATTTTTAAACTGACTTTACTCCCCCAAAAAGAATATGAACAGACAAAAACAAATAGGAACAAATACAACATTAAATGCCAGTCCATGTACATGTGACTTACTTTTCACAATGAGAACGCCTAGGCGATCACCTTACATAACATTGCATTACATTTAGCGGTTATTGTTTATGCAAAGCTACTGAAAAAAGGACAGATTCAGCAGCATACAAAATGTGGGGGTATAACAGGTTAATCAGGGTTAGTATATATGAGAGTTTTTTTCTTGTTTGTTTTTTGTTTTGTTTTAAACGGGGTAAAGCCTTTACAAAAAACAAACAACAAAGAAAAAAACCTCTCATATATATATATACTAACCCTGATTAACCTGTATACCCTGTATGCCCCCACATTTTGTATGCTGCTGAATCTGTCCTTTTTTCAGTAGCTTTGTATAAACAATAACTGCTAAATGTAATGCAATGTTATGTAAGGCGATCGCCTAGGCATTCTCATTGTGAAAAAAGTCACATGGACTGGCATTAAATGTTGTATTTGTTCCTTTCTATTTGTTTTTTGTCTGTTCATATTCTTTTTGGGGGAGTAAAGTCAGTTTAAAAATGCCATTAAATGCATAGGCCTATAGGCCAAGTTTAATGACCTTGAGGTTATCAGAGGTCATATGTCGTTTTACAAATGAAAAATGAATTCAGCACCCAAACATTTAACAAACAAGGCCATTTGCTAACTTCATTAATCATTTTAGTACATTTCATTCCTTAGAAAGCTGAGAAACTGGGTTCAGCTGAGACGTTTACAGGCCCAAAGTTCAATGACCTCTAGAGGTCAACAGAGGTCAGATAGAGCTTGGCATATTGCAGATTTGAATTCGGCACACCCAAATTGACAAAAGACTGTTTGCCGACTTTCTCTCAAAAATGCCTTTGGGTGTCACAATTCTGGATTTTGGTACCAGTCTATCACTGTTCATTTCCAGGGAGCAAAAAATAGTGTGGAAGCTGTGGGTAGTCCAAGCCTCACTCATCCACTGATCCTGAGAACAGATTGGGCAGGGTTTAAAACATTAATGAAGCAGATAGTAGTGGGTGATCTGTGGTTGGTAGAAGAGAGCAACTGGACTTGCTTGAAAAGTCTTGAAGACGTTTCGCCTCTCGTCCGAAAGGCATCATCAGTTCTGTCTGTCTAATAGGGAGCAAGCAAGTCCAGTTGCTCTCTTCTACCAACCACAGATTACTATGTACCTGGACGACTGAGTATCTTCACAGATATGTTTCTACACACTTTGGGATGAGTTCCCTTCGACTAGTGCGGGAGTATGAGAGGACTTCCAGAAAACTGGCAGACATCTTAGCCAGAGAGGATCGTTCAATTTTGTCAGCCTGGAACGACCATCACTGAACAGAGGTGGGTGTCTATGACATCTATCAGCCACCTTCAATGCAGCCATCAGCATTCTGATTTGGATTCTATTATGATCCATGAGAGGATAAATACTTGATACTCCCTATTAGACAGACAGAACTGATGATGCCTTTCGGACGAGAGGCGAAACGTCTTCAAGACTTTTCAAGCAAGTCCAGTTGCTCTCTTCTACCAACCACAGATTACTATGTACCTGGACGACTGAGTATCTTCACAGATATGTTTCTACGCACTTTGGGATGAGTTCCCTTCGACTAGTGCGGGAGTATGAGAGGACTTCCAGAAAACTGGCAGACATCTTAGCCAGAGAGGATCGTTCAATTTTGTCAGCCTGGAACGACCATCACTGAACAGAGGTGGGTGTCTATGACATCTATCAGCCACCTTCAATGCAGCCATCAGCATTCTGATTTGGATTCTATTATGATCCATGAGAGGATAAATACTTGATACTCCCTATTAGACAGACAGAACTGATGATGCCTTTCGGACGAGAGGCGAAACGTCTTCAAGACTTTTCAAGCAAGTCCAGTTGCTCTCTTCTACCAACCACAGATTACTATGTACCTGGACGACTGAGTATCTTCACAGATATAGTAGTGGGTGGGTCCTGCAGTAGCACATCACAGGGGAATCCTGCTGCAACATTAGCTGGGGAGGCAGTCCCAGGGCCATCTGCGTCAACACCACATCATGATGACACAGAGTGGGGAGAGCCTTCCCCCCTCTCTGGGGAAACCCTTAGGGGACTTCTCATTGGAGCAGGCATGTGAGGAGTGTGTGAGAGACACTTTTGACCAAGTGAAAGTAATTGATGGCCAAATCCTCCAACCTAACATTGCACTTTCCTCCCCATACTTTTGTATTATTGAGCATAGGCTGTATTGAGTGACGTGGAACACTCAAACTAAAGAAAAGATGACACAGTTGTTGGTCCCGAAGAGCCACAGGGAACTTATATTCCATGCAGCTCATCATAATCCTTTGGCTGGGCATTTGGGGCAGGATAAAACAAATCATCTCATGGCCCATTTCTATTGGCCAAGGATTTGCACAGATGTCCGCAGGTGGTGTGCTGCATGTTGCAAGTGCCAGCTAGTAAATCCAGCGGCCACACCAAAAGCACCATTGCACCCATTGCCATTGATGGAGATCCCCTTTGAAATAATTGGTATGGATTTCATCAGGCCCATTAGATCGATCTGCATGCATGTATCACTTTGTATTAGTCATAAGTGGATCATGCAACATGATATCCGGAAGCAGTGTCAATCCACAATATCTCAGCACACAGTGTTGTGGAGGCACTCTTCCACGTTATTTCCCAAGTTGGGATTCCAAAAAAAATCCTAACTGATCAAGGCACTACTTTTATGCCACTCACACTATGCAAATTTTACAAATTATTGCGGATTAAATTGATTTGAACTCATGTTTATCATCCGCAAATTGATAGGCTAGTCAAATGATTTAGCCAAACACTTAAGAACATGATTTGTAAGTTCATTCATGGGGATGCTAAAAATTGGGATAGGTGGCTCAACCCTCTGTTGTTTGCAGTGCGTGAGGTCCCACAAACCTCCATCAGGTTTTTCCCTTTTGAATTACTGTATGGGTGCAAGCCCAGTGGTGTCTTAGACATCATTAGAGAAAATTGGGAGGAGGGGTCTTCTCAAAGCAAAAATGAAATTCATTACATTCTTGACCTGAAAGCAAAACTCCACCCACTGAGTCACATAACCCAGGAGAATTTACTACAGGCCCAAGAACATCAAGCTCACCTGTACAACAGAGATGTGTGGCTAAGGGAATTTGCACCGGGAGATAAAGTCCTCATTTTTCTGCCCACCTCAAGTTCAAAATTGCTTGCCAAGTGGCAGGAGCCCTTTGAGGGCACACGGTGAATTGGGGAGGTATCTATGAGGTCAAATGGCCAGACAGGGGTGACATATGTCAAATTTACCACTTCAATCTCCTAAAACCATGGAGAGAGGAGGTTCCTGTGGTGCTGGTGATGGTAGTTCTGGAGAGGGCAGAGCTGGGACCCAAGATAAGTCTAAAAAGTATGGCCCAATTCACTCCAGTCCCTTGTGGAGACCACCTCTCACTGTTCCAGAGAGCACAGGTAATTAGGTTGCAGGAGGAATTCTCTGATGTGTCCTCACACCTCCCTGGTCACACTGACTTCATAGAACACCACACTGGGACTCCCTCGGGGTGGTGGTGTGCAGCCACCCATATCGGCTCCCCGAACACAAGAAAAATGTGGTTCGAGATGAACTCCAGGCTATGCTTAAGATGTGAGTAATCAAGGAGTCGCACAGTGACCGGAACAGCCTGTTGGTCTAGGTACCCAAGACTGATGGGTCAGTCCAGTTCTGTGTAGACTACAGAAAAGTCAACGCGGTGTCTAAATTTGATGCATATCCAATACCTTGCATTGATGAACTGCTCAATCAGTTAGGTACGGCTTGCTTTTACTCAACACTGGATTTAACAAAGCAATATTGGCAGATCCCCTTGACTCCATTATCCCACGAGAAAATGGCCTTTTCCACTCCATTTGGCTTACACCAATTTGTCACCCTTCCTTTCAGGTTGTTTGGGGCTCCAGCGACATTTCAGCATCTCATGGCCCGAATTCTCCATCCCCACAATGCATATACAGCGGTCTACTTAGATGACAATCATTTATAGTAATGATTGGGAGCATCACCTACAACATCTGAAGGTGGTTCTGAGGTCACTGAGGTACGCTGGGCTCACAGCAAACCCGAAGAAGTGTGCAATGGGATGGGTGGAAGTACAGTATCTAGGCTTCCACTTGGGTCATGGGCAGGTGCATCCCCAAATTGATAAGACTGCAGTGATTGCAGCCTGGCCATGACCTAAGACCAAAAAGGGGGTGAGGTGGTTCCTGGGACTGGCTGGCTATTATAAGCAGTTCATGCCTAATTTTTGGACGTAACCAGCCCACAGAGTGACCTCACTAAAAACTGTCATCAGTCAGACATCAGGTGATGTCCAAATAATTAGGTATGAACCTATAATAGTAACCAGCCAACCCCCAAAACTGTCTCACCCCCTTTTTGGTCTTGGGCCTTGGGCAGGCCACAATCACTGCAGTCTTGTCAATTTGGGGACGCACCTGCACATGACCCAAGTGGAAACCCAGATACTGTACTTCCACCCGCCCAATCACACATTTCTTTGGGTTTGTTGTGAGCCCAGCGTGCCTCAGCGACTCAAGGATGGCCCTAAGGTGTTTGAGGTGCCGCGGCCAATTGCTGCTGGAAATAATGATGTCATCAAGGTAAGCCGCTGTGTAGGCAGCATGGGGGCAGAGGATCTTGTCTATGAGCTGCTGGAATGTAGCAAGAGCCCCAAATAACCCAAAAGGAAACATGACAAATTGGTGTATTCCAAATGGTGTGGAAAAGGCCATTTTCTCTAGATAGAGGAGCCAAGCGGATCTGCCAATGTCCCTTTGTTAAAGCCAGTGTCAAATAAAATCAAGCAGCACCTAATTGATTGAGCAACTCATCAATGCGAGGCATTGGATATGCATCAAATTTAGACACCACATTGACTTTTCTTTTTAAAATTTTTTTTGGGCTTTTTTCACCTTTATTGGATAGGACAGTGTAGAGACAGGAAATGAGTGGGAGAGAGAGACAGGGAGGGATCGGGAAATTACCTCGGGTCGGACTCGAACCTGGGTCCCCGGATTTATGGTATGGCGCCTTATCCACCTGAGCCACGACACCCCCCACATTGACTTTTCTATAGTCCACACAGAACTGGACAAACCTGTCGGTCCTGGAAACCAGGACCACCGGGCTGCTCCAGTCACTGTGTGACTCCTCGATTATGCCCATTTCAAGCATGGCCTTGAGTTCATCCTGAACTACTTTTTTTGTGTTTGGGTAAGCGGTAAGGGCTGCTATGCACCACCACTCCTGGGGACATTTCAATGTGGTGTTCTATGAGGTGGGTGCAGCCAGGAAGGGGCGAGAACACATTTGAAAATTCCTTTTGCAACTTGGCAACCTCTGTGAGTTGGACTGGTGAGAGGTTGTCTCCACAAGGGACCAGAGTGGTTTGAGTCTTTACTTTTGTTTTTACCTCCGGCCCCAGTGCCGCCTTCTCCAGAACTATCAATGCTAATGCCACAGGGACCCACTCATTCCAATGGTTTAAGAGGTTGAGGTGGTATAGTTGCAGTACCCCACACCTATCCATTCACCTCACCTCATAGTCGACATCCTCGACTCACTGTGTGACCTTGAAGGGCCCTTGCAACTTGGCGACTAATTTGGAGCTTGACATGGGCAATAACATGAGTATTTTGTCTCCCGGAGTGAACTCTCTAAGGTGTGTGCCCCTGTCATAAGCTGGGCTTGACATTCTTGTGCCTGCCATAAATTCTCTTGGGTTAAGTGTGTGGTGTGCAGCTTTGCACACAGGTTGAGAATGTATTGAATTTCATTTTTACTAGGTGAAGGTCCCTCCTCCCAGTTTTCCCACAGCATGTCCAAAATGCTACAAGGCTTACACCCATATAATAATTCAAATGGTGAAAATCCCATGGAGACCTGTGGGACCTCTCGTACTGCGAATAACGGGCTCAAGCCATTTATCCCAATTTTGTGCATCTTCACTTACAAGTTTCCAAATTAAATTTTTGAGTGTCTGATTGAATCGTTCCATGAAGCCATCTGTTTGTGGGTGACAGATGCTGGTGTGGATAGATTTAATTCCCAATAACCCATACAGTTCACACAGTGTGCATGACATAAATGTAGTGCCTTGGTTTGTCAGGATTTCTTTCGGAATCCTGACCGAAATATAACATGGAAGATAACACAGAAGAGCACTTCCGCAATATTGTGTGCTGAAATATTGCGGAGAGGCACTGGTTCCAGATATCACAGTGCATAGTCCACCAGAACTAAAATAAAGCGATATCCTCATGCTGGGGCGGCACGGTGGTGTAGTGGTTAGCACTGTCGCCTCACAGCAAGAAGGTCCTGGGTTCGAGCCCCGGGGCCGGCGAGGGCCTTTCTGTGTGGAGTTTGCATGTTCTCCCTGTGTCCGCGTGGGTTTCCTCCGGGTGCTCCGGTTTCCCCCACAGTCCAAAGACATGCAGGTTAGGTTAACTGGTGACTCTAAATTGACCGTAGGTGTGAATGTGAGTGTGAATGGTTGTCTGTGTCTATGTGTCAGCCCTGTGATGACCTAGTGACTTGTCCAGGGTGTACCCCGCCTTTCGCCCGTAGTCAGCTGGGATAGGCTCCAGCTTGCCTGCGACCCTGTAGAAGGATAAAGCGGCTAGAGATAATGAGATGAGATGAGATCCTCATGCTGACTGATCTAATGGCCCCATGAGATCCATGCCAATTATCTCAAAGGGGGTCTCGATTAGAGGGAGAGGGCACAAAGGTGCTTCTGGAGTGGCTGTGGGATTTACTAATTAGCATTCTTGGCATGCCGCACACCACCGATGGACATCCCCATGAAGCCCTGGCCAATAAAACCGGGCCATTATTTGGGCTAGTGATTTATCCTGCCCTAAGTCAAGTCAACTTTATTGTCAAATATGCTATACATGCTCAACATACAGCACAGATGAAATTTCAGTCCTTTCTGACCCATGGTACAAACAGGCAATGCAATAAATAAAAATAGAATAATTGAAATAAACAATATAAACAGTATAAACACTCTAGATAAGAACTAGACATAGACTAAACACTCATATATATATATATATATATATATATATATATATATATATATATATATATATACACACATAAATTGGTGCAAATAAACAGTCAAGGGCACTTGAGGTATAGCAGGTAAACATGAAATAAGCAGTATAAACAATAAACTAATAGCTGTTAAGGTGAGGTAGTGCAGAATAGTGCAAATGAGCGAGGTAAAGTGAAATGTGCAGTCCCTGAGGTCAATGTGTTAATGAACATTGAGAATGTGTGTGTGTGGGGGGAACTGTGAGGGTGACGTGTCAGATGCTGAATGGGGGGCAGGGGTGTGTGCGTGCAGAATCTGTGGCAGGGAGCAGAGGGGGGAGGAGGGGCAGAACAGGGAGGGAGTTGAGCCTCCTGACCGCCTGGTGAAAGAAACTGTCCTTGAGCCTGCTGGTTTTGGCCCCGAGACTCTGCAGTCTCCTCCCCGACGGCAGCAGACTGAAGAGGCTGTGAGATGGGGGGGTGGGGTCACCTGCAATCCTGATGGCTTTGTGAGTGAGGTGGGAGTTATAGATATCCATAAGAGAAGGGAGAGAGACACCAATGATCCTCTCAGCTGCTCTCACAATGCGCTGCAGAGTCTTGCAGCAGGACACGGTGCAGGCACCGTACCACACGGTGATGCAGCTGGTCAGGATGTTCTCGATGGTGCCTCTGTAGAATGTGTGCATGATGGGGGCTGGGACTCTTGCTCTCCTCAGTTTGCGGAGGAAGTACAGATGCTGTTGGGCTTTTTTGGCCAGTGATGTGGTGTTGTTGCTTCAGGACAGGTCTTCAGAGATGTGCACACCCAGAAACTTGGTGCTGCTCACCTTCTCCACTGCAGCACCATCGATAGATAGTGGAGCATGCCGGGTGTGCACTCTCCTGAAGTCCACAACAATCTTCTTCGTCCTCTCCATGTTCAGACGGGGATTGTTGTCCTTGCACCACATGGCCAAGCGGCTCACCTCATTCCTGTAGATTGTCTCATCGCCATTGTTGATGAGACCCACCACAGTCATGTCATCCACAAACTTAATGAAGAGATTAGAGTTGGATGTTGGTGTGCGGTCGTGGGTCAGCAGAGTGAAGAGGAGGGGGCTCAGTACACATCCTTGGGGGGCCCCCGTGTTCAATGTGGTGGTGCTGGAGGAGTTGCTGCTGACCCGTACAGCCTGTGGTCTCCCCGTCAGGAAGTCCAGCAGCCAGTTGCACAGGGAGGTGTTGAGTGCCAGCTGGTCCAGTTTATGAATGAGCTGCTGAGGAATGATTGTGTTGAATGCTGAGCTAAATTCTATGAACAGCATTCTGACATACGAGTCTTTTGTCTCCAGGTGGGTGAGAGCTGAGTGGAGGGCAGTGGAGATGGCGTCATCGGTCGAACGGTTGGACTGATATGCAAACTGGAAAGGGTTCAGGGCGGGGGGGAGGGCAGACTTGATATGCCGCATGACTAGCCGCTCGAAGCACTTCATGAGGATGGGAGTGAGTGTGACAGGGCGGTAGTCATTGAAGCAGGAGGGAGACGGCTTCTTCAGGACCGGGATGATGGTGGTGGCTTTGAGGCACATGGGGACAACATCCTGGCTCAACGAGATGTTGAAGATGTCTGTAAAGACATCTGTGAGCTCCTCGGCACAGTCTCTCAGGACACGACCAGGAATGTTATCAGGACCCGGGACTTTTCATGCATTTGTCGTCCTGAGAGCTCTCCTCATGCTGTCTGGGGACAGCGTCAACACCTGGTCGCCGGGAGGTGGTGGGGTCTTCTGTGCCGTGGTGCTGTTGTCTGCCTCAAAGCAAGCGAAGAAGTCATTCAACTGATTCAGCAGAAACATAGAGTTGTCAAGGTCTGCGGCAAGGGCTTGTAGTCTGTGATGGTCTGAATCCCCCGCCACAGGTTCCTGGTGTCTCTGCTGTCGTTGAAATAGTCAGCAATGTACCTGGAATACTGTCTCTTGGCCACTCTGATGCCTCATGACAGGTTGGCCCTAGCTGTCCTCAGGCCCACCTCATCCCCAGCTCTGAAGGCGGCGTTCCGAGCCCACAGGATCCTGTGGATTTCCCCTGTCAGCCATGACTTCTGATTGGCCCAAGTGGAGATGGTTCTGGTGACTGTAACGTCATCCATGCACTTCCTCATGTAGGCAGTGACGGTCTCCATGTACTCCTGGAGATCTGTGATGTTGTTGTAGGTGGCCATCTGTCTGAACATGCTCCAGTCAGTGGTGGAAAAACAGTCCTGGAGTGCCTCTGAGGATCCCTCTGGCCACACACGTATCTGCTTTGTAGCTGGTTTGGTGATTTTAACCAGTGGCCTGTATGCTGGCATTAGCATAACAGTGGAGTGATCTGAGGCCCCAAGGTGGGGGAGGGGGAGGGCTTTGTAGGCGTCTTTATGCATGGTGTAAACATTGTCCAGAGTATTGTTTCCACATGTGGGAAAGTTGATATGTCCATAGAGTTTTGGAAACACACTCTTGGGGTTTGCATGATTGAAATCCCCAGCCAGGATGAGAAAAGCATCTGGGTGGGCTGTCTGCTGCTCACTGATGTGCTGATAGAGTTCATTCAGTGCTTCACTCCTGTTGTTATTGGAGCCAGGAGGGATGTATATTGCTACCAGCAATATGGCTGTAAATTCCCTTGGCAGGTAGAATGGCCGTCACTTAATAATTATAAACTCCACCAGTGGTGAGCAGTGTTTGCAGACCACGACAGCATCATGGCACCAAGCATCACTGATGTAAATACTGAGTCCTCCACCGCGAGTCTTCCCCCCCCGACTAGCGCTCTGTCTGACCGGTAGCATGTTAGCTGGGCTAGCTGAATGGCACAGTCCGGGATGCTGTCATTAAGCCATGTTTCCACAAACACACAACACTCACTCACAGACTTAGATGAGCGGAGCAGGTGGACATAATCCAGCTTGTTGTCCAGCGAGCGTACATTGGCCAGAATGATGGTAGGGATAGCCAGCCGGTGAGGGCTAGCCACTAGCCTAGCCCGGATACCTCCACGCTTGCCCCTCTTCTGCTTCCGCATGTTCCGCTTGTGGCGCTTCCACTGTGGGCTGGATGCAGGAGTGGGGGTCGGTGGTTGAGCAGGCCTCCGGAGCAAACCGTAGTCGCATAACACTTCCGCGTCCGCTGGATTTATATCCATGGATATAGTTCTGCGGATGTTGAGCAGAAACTCACGGGAGTATGTGTGCCTTAAGACTGTTGGACGCGACAAAGACGAACAGATACACACTGTTTTAAAACACAAAAAACACAAAAACACCATTCTATCGGGACAGAGAGGAGCCGCTGCGTGTGTACGTGCCGCCATCTTGGAAACTGAACATGGATGAGTATCCAACCATTGGATTAAAGTGAGCCACATGGAATACGAGTTCCCGACGGCTCTTTGGGATTAACAACTGGGTTAACTGTTCACCGGTTTGAGTGTACTGCATCACTCAATACAGCCTATCCTTAATAATAGCGAAATATGGGAAGGAGGATGTCACATTTGGTTGGAGAGTTTGACCATCGATTATTCTCACTTGGTCAAATGCATGATGCAGAGTCTCATCTCATGACTGCTTAATGGGAAATCCTCAAGGGAATCCCCAGAGAGGGAGGAATCCCCAGAGAGGGAGCAAGCTGCTCCTCACTCCTTGTATCACCCTGACGTGGTGCTGACGTAGACAGCTTTGTGACAGCTTCCCCAGTTAATGCCACACTGGGATACCCCATGATGTACTATCACAGGACCCACCCCTTACTATGTGTTCCAATAAGCCTCTGAACCCTGGTCAATCAGTCCCCAGAATCAGCAGGTGGGTGAGACTCGGATTAACTGCCACCTTTATGCTATGATTTTCTCCCCAAAATAGAATGTGGATGGACACTAATGGGTAATTGTGAACATCCCCGTGCACACACACAACTTTCACCAGTTGTGCTCTCTCCAATGCCTCACCTTGCACCAGGCTTTGGTGGATTGAAGACTGATTATAGTTGGAACCCACCAGCGTGTGATACATATCCCCTTGAACACTCACCAGTATACGATACGCTCCGGCTCAGTTGAGGGTAGTCTGTGGCACATCAGGGATCTGGACCACTGTTCCCACCTCCATCACAGAACACTGACTCTGGAGATGCCCAGGCTCCCCACAGCACCAGCATACCAGCCCAGGCTTCACCTCTGCACCAGTGTTATGGGTGTCACTCACGGGGGGTGGAGAGAAGACAGACACGGAAGGGGAAGATGGGAGGACACCACAGGTGCAGTGGGCAGGCTGGGGGGGGAGTCGGCCCCCACCTCCACTGTGGGGGAACAGGGCGAGGATGGGGAGAGGAGAGGGAAGGAGAAGGGGAGAGAAAAAGAGAAGAGGCGACATGTCCGCTTGCAGCCAAAACTGCTGCCAGGTGGTCTTCCACCAATTTGATGGCTTGATCCAGCGATGCCAGGCAGCGAAACTGGACCCACTATGCTGTTCCTTTCGGAAGTCATGGGACGAACTGCTCCAGTGTCACCAGGTACAGTATATGCTGCCCTCAGCCACCGCCGGCAGTCGTCAACCCTCAGCCAATGCTGGCAGGCATCCCAGAGCTGTTGACCGAATGCAAATGGCCAGTTGACCTCCTCCAATGTCAGCGTCCGGAAGCGATGTTGTTCTGGGGAGCAGTTGACACACTGCAGGATGGCTTGCTTCAGGTCTGCATATACGAGCAGAACATGCTGCACTAGTTGAATGGCCTAAAAAGGCACTTAATTCTCCCTGGTGAGCACACCAATCGGCTGAAAACCTGGTTGCCCAAAGACATCTCAATCTGGAAAACATGAACGTTCCAGCTAAGCCCAACCTTTTTCATGGCCAGCCCTATCCACCTTCTGACTCTAGCAAGGACATCACTGATCTGCCTCTTGACTCCAGTAAGGATGTCACCACAGTCCACCTCATGAGTCCAATGAGGACATCGCCATTTCACCTCCTGGCTCCAGTAAGGAGGTGCTTTGCCTCCTGGCTCCAGGGAGGATGTTGTTCTTTCTGGGCCATGCCTACCATAGGACCTTGGGCAAACTGCAGACATTTTACCCATGGGTGTTAACTCATGCAGCGATTCAGAAGTTCTGCCTATGGAGCAGGTTCTGTCAAATATCCCTTTTCTCAGTGCATGCTGCAGCTCTCAATGTTAACTTTATGCTTCAGGACTTCTCTGTGGGCAGCATGGTGGTGTAGTGTTTAGCACTGTTGCCTCACAGCAAGAAGGCCCTGGGTTTGAACCCAGCGGTCGACAAGGACCTTTCTATGTGGAGTTTGCATGTTCTCCCTGTGTCTGTGTGGGTTTCCTCTGGGTGCTCCGGTTTCCCCCACAATCCAAAGACATGCAGATTAGGCTAATTGGTGGCTCTAAATTGACCATAGGTGTGAATGTGAGTGTGAATGGTTGTTTGTCTCTATGTGTTAGCTCTGCGATGACCTGGTGACTTGTCCAGGGTGTACCCTATCTTGCCCATAGTCAGCTGGGATAGGCTCTAGTTTGTCTGCAACCCTGTACAGGATAAGTGGCTACAGATAATGGATGGATGGGATGGACTTCTCTGCCCCATCTTGTCTTTGCTTGTCTTCCTCATGTGTCATTATTACTTTCATCTGTGAATAGTTCATGCCCTGATTAGTCGATGTACTTAAGCACTTTTATTTCATTGTTGATTGTATCATACATTTCTGAGCCTTGATTCTTTGTTCTTGTTCATGTCTAGTCTTTCTGATTTTTTAATGTTCATTTGTATTCATGGTTTATAAATATGGATTATGAATTTTGGATATTGATGCCTGCTTTTATTTTGAACGTTTTTTACAGACTTTGATAATGATTCCTGGTTTGGCATAATTAATAAAGAACATGCTGAATCTAAGCACTTTTGGCCTACCCATCTAGTGCATACATTACAAGCAAACTAAGGGTATTAGCACCAAGATGATGGCTAGCAATGAAAATGTTAATCACCAGAGCCATTTTATTGTAGATAAAAAGAGATTAACAAACTGACCACAATGTCAGTTTTTTTCTGACAATTTTTCATGATGACAAAGACCCAATTTATCTGGTCCAGAGAGAAAATTCTCATACAACAGAATCAGAATTTTGAATGGTAATTTTGATTTCCTGAATTAAACATGACTGAAAACCTAGAATGTAAATGCTTGTTTTCTACCCCTTCTTGACAATTTTAGAAAATGAAAGATAGATTAAAGCATAACATCACAGTGTGATTTTTGAAGGAACAATTAGCCTGTACAGATGGATATTATTACAAACCAGAGGCTGATTATGACTGATTATTTTTAACCGTCAAAACAGAAACATGGCTGGTTTGATAGAGTTTTGAGGAAAAAAAATACATAATAGAAATAAAGCAGAAATCATGTTATTAATAAGATTTAGAAATGATAAATATGACTAGATGTGTACAGAAACGTGTACCTATTTAAATATTATGTCTGCTATAATTTCAAACAAGAACAAATAATGAAATGTACAGCCTCCTGAACACAGAGCAAAATGTGTATAAAAATGTTTGCCTTCTGAGTTAGCATAATACTGTACATATGGACTGAAAATGAAACACAAGCTGGAAACTGAAGCCAATCTCAGCTGACTTCAGGCGAGAGTACCAAAGGTAGACCCTAGGCAGGTCACCAAATTCTTGCAGGGCGAACAGAGATGAACAACCATTCATAATCACTTTCACACCTATGGGAAATTTAGAGTAACCAGTTGACTTAGTCCATATGTCTTTGAACTGTGGGAGGAAATCCATGCAGGCAGTGGGAGAACATGCAAACTCCACACAGAAAGGCCCCATTCGGCTGCAAGGTTTGAACCCAGAACCTGCTTGCTGTGAGGTGAGGATGCTAACCACTGTGTTGCCACACTTGGTCTAGAAATAGGAAATTATCTCCTTAATTAATTGTACCACTGTGAAACATTGACTGGAAACCAAAATACTTGTCTATATCTACATTATTAAATAAAGAAATAATTAAAGTTTTAGTAGTATATAATTATATTTTTCCTAATTTCTGATTATCCTAACTTTTTCCTGATTGTGATACTGGAATACTGTTTGCTCTTTGGTACACCGTTCTGATGTAATTCAAAAACTGGCACTGAGGCATTGGGAGTTTACACAGTGTTTGGTCAGTGGTCACAAGATTCTAGAGGGGGGAAAAAAAAACAACAGAAATTTAGTCAAGACACCCAGATGCACGGTTTTAGTAGGTAAATGTGTGTATGTTAGGCAAAGCAAGCTTATTTATATTATAGCACATTGTAACCCCTTGTATGAGGCAATTGGAGGTGCTTTGCATAGCAAAAAGCCAAATAAAAGATACTGTTTATACTGTTTCACAAATTAGCATTTTAATTCTGTAAATTAAACATTGGAATTTGATTTTATTTTAATTATTTTAATTAAATATTTGAATTAACAACTGAACAATTTGGCATGCTCTGTGATAAGTGGGTTACTTATTGAAAATAAAAATGTCCATAATTATATTCTAAGTAATCATTCAAAATAAAACCAGAGACTTCTAAAACAAGAGTCTTTTAGTTTCTCCTCATAATAATTCCAACTATTACGAAATATAAAAAAAATTCTTCAAATTAAATCTATCCTTACCTGAAGTCTTTCAAGGATTCGACATGTTTTATGTGTCTTGCTGTCAGAAATGTTGCAAACCATGTTTAGTTTGCATAGTCCTTGTTCAATAAGATCAGTGCAGCTCTTAAAAGGAAATAAATAGATAAATAATTTTAGATTATAATGTGTGTGTGTGTATATATATATATATATATATATATATATATATATATATATATATATATACACTATTTATTCTTATTCTATACTATTAGAATAGAAATATAGATAACCAATAACCAATGCACATGTCATGGCTCAAGTCTAACCTTTTCCACTAGTAGTACTGTTGCTCCTTACTGAAAATTTTAGGAGCACCAGTTAAATCGACATGCAATGCAACATAACATTTTCATGCTACATCTAACCTTTAGCCTCTGCCATCTTGGTCAGACTTTTTTTTATGACTCCTGTCTCTCTACAGAACATCATGCACCAAACATATCACATGCGAGAACTTATGGTTGTGCGAGAACTCTTGTGGTTCTCATTTGCACGAAGCTGAGAATTTGCCATCATAATTTCACTTGCCTTACTGAATTTGCTCCTTTTGCTCTGGTTGGTGTGACGTCATATCCGGCAGTGGCCTGACAACTCAGTAAAAACAACCAGGTTTCCCTGAGTTGCAGTGCAACACTACTTCTAGTTATTCACCAACCAGACAAATTTCACCCAACAAGAGTGAATTTTGCCCCATACAACCTGAATCGCTCCCTTCTAGTGTTTCACATGATACATGATGAATATTTTTTTAAATGGGGGGCATATTTGCAAGTCACACTGGTATGCCTAGTTTAGCTGCACTGTATCCAAAAATTGTTGCAGTCTGTAGCACTACATTTTCCTTATAGTCATTCATCAAGAGATAGATAGATAGATAGATAGATAGATAGATAGATAGATAGATAGATAGATAGATAGATAGATAGATAGATAGATAGATAGATAAGCACTTACCATTGTGCGGGAAATGTTTAGCCACTGGCAGTTAGGTTCCTATAATCATAGAAACGAGTAACTTAATCCAGGTTGTTTGAACACACAGACTTTACATTTTGACAGTGAACCTGCTTCACAGATTATTCGAGGGCAGTGTCCGTGTAGAAGCTAAAATAAAACTAACCCAAATCCTTGCATCCTACAAATAAAAGTGTATTTCTCCAATGGGAATTATATACATGCACTGCATAACACTACAAAGAATATTATTGGAAGGAAGTCACTGCAATGCTTGAGTGTGATACAATCTATGATCAGATAAGAGTTGTTTGAAACACATTCACAGTGCATCGTCTTACCATTTCAAATCAGATAAAAATATTTTAACATTGCTTAAATATTGGATTGCTTTTGCTCACTTTATTAAAACAATTAAATTTAACTGATTTAGATATCCTGAGAGTACTTACCATTGGCTTTTGGTGGCCATCTGTACAGTTCTATTAAAAACAAATGCATAAATTATTAAGCTTCTTAAACTAGTAAAGTTTTTTATTTAATGTATAGTTTTCTATACATTCAATAAAGCAAGTGTATAACTTACCGGGTTTAGTCTTTCAATTTCTTGCAAGTCGATGTCAAACTCTGTCAATGGAAAAAAGTGACAACTTGCAATCAATGACAGCAAAAAGATGAAGCCTGGAACAGCATTCATTGTCCCTTCTATGTCTTTGAGTTCTATTCAGCCCGTGTTTTATCAGTTGAGTGATGCAGCTTTTAAAACTCCCAAATATAAATTCCATGGGAGAGGGAAATTCCTTTGACTGTATATTGCACTATAGTTATTTCTCATACTATAGCCACAAAAAGGCAGTTTTACCCAAGTGGTAAGGAAAACTTTTACAATGCTTTTCAGACTCATGCTAACCACTTATCTTATTATTATCTTCTACTGCCTTGAATCACCCAGCTGCTATTTTAGCTGCATCATAATGATGCTATTATTTCCATATCTCCAATGGGGCTCTATTTGACATTTCATGTATTACATTTACAGTAAATTTGTGCTTTGGTAGGTGAATGATTACATACAGGGAGGTTTTTGCCCTGAACCCCAGTCTGAATAAGCTAATCAGAATCAAAATTTGTAAATAGCTGAGAAGCTTCTTTCAAAGGTCCATTGAATTTTAGATAATTGAAAATTATATAGGGTTGTATGGGGTGCAGCATTGATGCCTCACATGGTCAAGGTCAAGGATTCCCATCCAGGATGTATTTACACCTCACATTAGGTGTTCCATCAGGGCTCCAGATCCACTGCCACCCCAAACCGAATAAAGGAGTTACTGAAGATGAATGAATGAATGAATGAATGAATGAATGAAAATGATATATGATCTTACATTTACTCTTAAAATAAAGATTTAAAGTTTTCAAAAAGAAGGGCCTTATTTGGCAAAATACTGTTTTGTGGTACTCAAAACAACACTGCAAAAAAAAAAAAAAAGAAATTGAGTGAAAGTATTTTGAATGAGATTATATTTAACTAGTATGTCCTATTGTAAGATTACAAAAAAAAAATCTAAAATTAAACTCATTTCTAGACTTTCATTCATTCATTCATTCATTCATTGTAATTTCAAGGTTTACATTTTTTTATTCTATTGGCAGATAATTTTACTCTTTTTGTAGAAATAAATGCTTAAATTAGCAAACAGAAAATAGACTATTAGTATCTGCCAATAAACAAGACTGTTTCATGCTTGAAACTATTAAAATGCATTTTCTATTTAGTTTACAAATTATATTTAATCTGTAGTTTTCACTGTTATATTATATTTATTTATTTATTTATTTATTTATTATATATTAAATCAATTAATAACAGTGGCTTTTTATACAATCTCAAATGAACAGAATCTTTAAATGCCATTTTCTAAATTTTCACATTTGGAGGTAACCAAATTTTAAAATACTCTTAACTTGTCTTAGATTTGTGCAAAAGAGAAACATATTAAAGTTAAATTTAAGAATGCTATACAGTGGTGCTTGAAAGTTTGTGAACCCTTTAGAATTTTCTATATTTCTGCATAAATATGACCTAAAACATCATCAGATTTTCACACAAGTCCTAAAAGTAGATAAAAAGAACCCAGTTAAACAAATGAGACAAAAATATTATACTTGGTCATTTATTTATTGGGGAAAATGATCCAATATTACATATCTGTGAGTGGCAAAAGTATGTGAACCTTTGCTTTCAGTATCTGGTGTGATCCCCTTGTGCAGCAATAACTGCAACTAAATGTTTCCAGTAACTGTTGATCAGTCCTGCACACTGGCTTGGAGGAATTTTAGCCCATTCCTCCATACAGAACATCTTCAACTCTGGGATGTTGGTGGGTTTCCTCACATGAACTGCTCGCTTCAGGTCCTTCCACAACATTTCCACTGGATTAAGGTCAGGACTTTGAGTTGGCCATTCCAAAACATTAACTTTATTCTTCTTTGACCATTCTTTGGTAGAACAACTCATGTGCTTAGGGTTGTTGTCTTGCTGCATGACACACCTTCTCTTGAGATTCAGTTCATGGACAGATGTCCTGACATTTTCCTTTAGAATTTGCTGGTATAATTCAGAATTAATTGTTCCATCAATGATGGCAAGCCATCCTGGCCCAGATGCAGCAAAACAGGCCCAAACCATGATACTACCACCACCATGTTTCACAGATGGGATAACTGCTGGAATGTGTACAAATGCTGGAATGCAGCATTTTGCTTTCTCCAAACATAACACTTCTCATTCAAACCAAAAAGTTCTATTTTGGTCTCATCCATCCACAAAACATTTTTCCAATAGCCTTCTGGCTTGTCCATGTGATCATTAGCAAACAGCAGACAAGCAGTAATGTTCTTTTTGGAGAGCAGTGGCTTTCTCCTTGCAACCCTGCCATGCACACCATTGTTGTTCAATGTTCTCCTGATGGTGGACTCATGAACATTAACATTAGCCAATGTGAGAGAGGCCTTCAGTTGCTTAGAAGTTACCCTGGGGTCCTTTGTGACCTTGCCGACTATTACACGCCTTGCTCTTGGAGTGATCTTTGTTGGTCGACCACTCCTGGGGAGGGTAACAATGGTCTTGAATTTCCTTCATTTGTACACAATCTGTCTGACTGTGGATTGGTGGAGTCCAAACTCTTTAGAGATGGTTTTGTAACCTTTTCCAGCCTGATGAGCATCAATAACTCTTTTTCTGAGGTCCTCAGAAATTTCCTTTGTTCGTGCCAATACACTTCCACAAACGTGTTGTGAAGCTTAGACATTGATAGATCCCTGTTTTATTTTAAATAAAACAGGTGCCCACTACACCTGATTGTCATCCCATTGATTGAAAACACCTGCCTCTAATTTCACCTTCAAATTAACTGCTAATCCTAGAGGTTCACATACTTTTGCCACTCACAGATATGTAATATTGGATCGTTTTCCTCAATAAATAAATTACCAAGTATAATATTTTTGTCTCATTTGTTTAACTGGGTTCTCTTTATCTACTTTTAGGACTTGTGTGAAAATCTGATGATGTTTTCTGATGATGTCATATTTATGCAGAAATATAGAAAATTCTAAAGGGTTCACAAACTTTCAAGCACCACTGTATAATAAGAACTGTTAAGATCTCACCATATTAAAGGCTTTCCCAGGCTGCTATACGTTTGATTTAGTAATTAGTTTATTTATAATGCATTTGTAACATAGTCTAGAATGAATAAATGCTTTACATTAATGCCTCACCCCGTGAAAATGGTCATGTGTGCATAATTATGAAGAATTGTTACTCAGCTGGAACCATTTTGTGTGAGCTTCCTGTTTAACCACATACTAGTAATGGATCAGTGTTGTTCCTTATCTCTGATGGGTATCGTGAGTTTTTCTTTTTCTTCTAAGAAAGACAGGGAAACTCCCTTGCCTATAAAGCAGAAAATCTGTTCAGTTGGATTTCTTTGTAATGACTAAGCAATGGAGATGCCCTGCATCAGTGTGGTAATTTCTAAATCTTTTTAACTGTAGTTGCTATTGTCACAAAACAAACCATCATAAGTGCATTTTATTAAAGTTCATAACATAAAATAGTGATTGAATTCATGTAATAATTTCAATCAAATAGAACAAAAGACAATTTATTTTCATAAATCAGAATAATAAGTGTGGGTCAAAAAAGGAAAACAGAAACTAGGTTGCACATTAAAATAGTGTCAGAAGAGGGAAGCAAATGCAGTTATTAGTTTTATTAATAAAGGTGGCAAGCAAATCTAGCATGGTACTCAGTAAGTATGCTGATAAAAGCTAGCATCAACAAAGGAGATTTCTGAGGACCTCAGAAAAAGCGTTATTGATGCTCATCAGCTAACAGTTCACCTAATACAATAAAACCACAGCAGAAAATAAGTCTTTCATTCAATTATTTGACTGATAAGTGGTAGTGCCATTACAGTAGCATACCTCCTGTTGGGAAGAGGTTTTTCTGTTTTTATTCGACCAACAAGTTAAAACTGTTGATTGGTCTTTTGTGCCTCTTTTCATTTTAAATGCCAGCTTGCTACCACTCACTCCAGCTTGTGAGAAGGTGCAGGGAGAAAAGAATTGGTTGTGTGTCACCAAGTCTTGCTACTTACACTAAGTTGGTAAAACAAGCCATTTATCATATTTTAAAACAGTTAATATTTTTTCATTCATCATGATGATTTGATTATTTGGGGGGTTGTTTTGGCCAGTTTGTATTATTGGAGGGGGGTTCATCCCCCCAGTAACTTAAGCCCATGTACATTAGATAAAAAAAACCCAAAACATTATTTTCTTTTACTACTTTTCTGTTGAAGTCCGCCAATCTATGAATGAATCCATTTTCTAACATTTAGCAACACAGCACAAAAAACGGAGTGCACCTGTATTGTGGCTGAACATGAAAAATGGCAACAAGCGTTTAGATTAACAAAAACATCCATCCATCCATCCATCCATCCATCCATCCATTTTCTACCACTTGTCTGGGTCACGGGGGTAGCAGCCTAAGCAGAGTAGCCCAGACTTCCAGGGGAATACCAAGGCGTTCCCAGGCCAGCCGAGAGATGTAATCTCTCCAGCGTGTCCTGGGTCTGCCCCTGGTCTTCTCCTGGTGGGGCATGCCCAGAGAACCTCCCCTGGGAGGCGTCCAGTGGGCATCCTAACAAGGTGCCCAAACCATCTCAACTAACTCCTTTTGATGTGGAGGAAGCGGGGTTCTACTCTGAGTCTCTCCTGAATGACAAAACTTCTCATCCTGTCTCTAAGGGAGAGCATTAGATTTAAAACAAACAAACAAACAAACATAAAATATTTTTCCCTCCTGAGTGGTGCCACAGAAAAGCGTTTACCCTATCATCCAGAGATCACTACTTTGGATCTCAGTGACCAAGCTCAAGTGAGCAAAATTGGCCTGTGCTCTCAGGAAGGGAGGGGTGGCATAGTGTCAATTCTTTGTCAATTACAGCAATGCAAACCAGTCATAGCCATCTGTGAGCTCATGCATATGGAATTGGGTGGATAGCACTTTCCTCTGAGTGTGTTAAACCACCCCCTAACGTTGCATGTGTGTGTTTTCAACAACAGAGACAAGATGAAAGGTGGTGGAGTTAGCATCTACATCAAGGATTCATTAAACTTTAAAAGAAGATCTGATATCGAAAAAAGATATCCAATAATGGAGCCTCAATGGTTTGAGATAGAAGGCAGGAACAAACACAGTAAAGTTCTCCTTGGAACAGTCTACTGGTCTGATACTGTGTAGCTGTTTGCAGATTGGCTGGACAACTTTGCGTCATTACTTAGTGACCTCGTCATCTCATGGGATGGAATGCTTCTTCTTACTGGTGATTTTAACGTCACTTGCTCCTCCCTGACAAACCAGCTACAGTGAAATATATGGACATATTAACTACTTTAAACTTAAAACAACTTGTTAGCACAGCAACCCACACTACCTTACATTCTGCTACGTTAATGGATCATATTATCACCAACAGGCCAAAGCACATCATTCATTCTGGAGTACCTCCTTGTCTACTGATAAGAGACCGTGATGCTCATTATGTATGCGTCAATGTTCAAGTCACTCATTTTATGCTCAGGTACAAGTTAATTTGTCATGAATATCATTTCAACAAACAGGTGTTCATCAGAGACTTTGGGGAATTTCCTTTGAACTTGATACATTCAACCGATGATCCCGATATGCAAGTCGAGTTACTCAACTCACTCATTCGTGAATGTTTGGATCGACATGCTCCACTTAAGTGCACTAAAGTTACTCGTCCACCTGCACCCTGGAGGAAGAACCTTAACATACCACGTCTCCAAGAAAGCTGTCGGTCTGTCCGTGAAAGGGCACATGAGAAAAAGAGTGAGCCTGCTTGGAATAAGTATAAAGACGCTTGGAACAAATTAAAATCTCAGAAAATGAAGCAAAGCGTGAGTTCTATCACAAGGCTCTATCGTCCTGTAAGCCAAAGGAGGTGTGGAGAGTTATTCATAGAATTCTTCATCCTAGTCCCCAACCTGTTTTGGGTGTTCCTCAGGGTTCGATTTTCAGTCCCATTTTGTTCAATCTTTATGTTAATGATCTCTCAGATGAGCTTGACTCAGTTTTGTCTCACCAATATGCTGACAATGACACTTAATCACATGCTAAGCCAGATGACATGAAAGACTATGAGGAGTGATTAAACATGCTCTTGGTCAGCTGTCATCTTGGTCTCATGGCAACAATCTTGCCTTAAACCCACAGAAAACCAAGTATATTCTGCTGTCTACTCAACAAGTTGCATGTGCTCACCAGCTTGATGACTACCAAGCCAACCTCTCTGTTAATGGACTAGCTTGAATGGATTACCACAGCTTATCTCCTTGGAACTGAGATCTATCAAAATTTGCAGTGGACTGGTGATATCAACTCAAAAATCTCAAATTGCTATGAGACATTAGCTGTTCTTAGAAAACTTAACTTTGCTCCATTTCACATAAGGAAACAGTTAATCGAATCTCTTATCTTGTCTAAAATAGATTTTAATGATTCGGTATCTTATCCCATGCCTTATTATCTTGTTAAGCATTTACATTACATGCATTTAGCAGATGCTCTTCTCCAGAGCAATGCACAACATACCCAGAGCAGCCTAGGGAGCAGTTGGGGGTTAGGTGCCTTGCTCAAGGGTACAACCCCGATTCCAAAAAAGTTGGGACAAAGTACAAATTGTAAATAAAAATGGAATGCAATAATTTACAAATCTCAAAAACTGATATTGTATTCACAATAGAACATAAACAACATATCAAATGTCGAAAGTGAGACATTTTGAAATTTCATGCCAAATATTGGCTCATTTGAAATTTCATGACAGCAACACATCTCAAAAAAGTTGGGACAGGGGCAATAAGAGGCTGAAAAAGTTAAAGGTACAAAAAAGGAACAGCTGGAGGACCAAATTGCAACTCATTAGGTCAATTGGCAATAGGTCATTAACATGACTGGGTATAAAAAGATCATCTTGGAGTGGCAGCGGCTCTCAGAAGTAAAGATGGGAAGAGGATCACCAATCCCCCTAATTCTGTGCCGACAAATAGTGGAGCAATATCAGAAAGGAGTTTGACAGTGTAAAATTGCAAAGAGTTTGAACATATCATCATCTACAGTGCATAATATCATCAAAAGATTCAGAGAATCTTGAAGAATCTCTGTGCGTAAGGGTCAAGGCCGGAAAACCATACTGGGTGCCCATGATCTTCGGGCCCTTAGACGGCACTGCATCACATACAGGCATGCTTCTGTATTGGAAATCACAAAATGGGCTCAGGAATATTTCCAGAGAACATTATCTGTGAACACAATTCACCGTGCCATCCGCCGTTGCCAGCTAAAACTCTATAGTTCAAAGAAGAAGCCATATCTAAACATGATCCAGAAGCGCAGACGTCTTCTCTGGGCCAAGGCTCATTTAAAATGGACTGTGGCAAAGTGGAAAACTGTTCTGTGGTCAGACGAATCAAAATTTGAAGTTCTTTATGGAAATCAGGGACGCCGTGTCATTCAGACTAAAGAGGAGAAGGATGAACCAAGTTGTTATCAGCGCTCAGTTCAGAAGCCTGCATCTCTGATGGTATGGAGTTGCATTAGTGCGTGTGGCATGGGCAGCTTGCACATCTGGAAAGACACCATCAATGCTGAAAGGTATATCCAGGTTCTAGAGCAACATATGCTCCCATCCAGACGACGTCTCTTTCAGGGAAGACCTTGCATTTTCCAACATGACAATGCCAAACCACATACTGCATCAATTACAGCATCATGGCTGCGTAGAAGAAGGGTCCGGGTACTGAACTGGCCAGCCTGCAGTCCAGATCTTTCACCCATAGAAAACATTTGGCGCATCATAAAATGGAAGATACGACAAAAAAGACCTAAGACAGTTGAGCAACTAGAATCCTACATTAGACAAGAATGGGTTAACATTCCTATCCCTAAACTTGAGCAACTTGTCTCCTCAGTCCCCAGACGTTTACAGACTGTTGTAAAGAGAAAAGGGGATGTCTCACAGTGGTAAACATGGCCTTGTCCCAACTTTTTTGAGATGTGTTGTTGTCATGAAATTTAAAATCACCTAATTTTTCTCTTTAAATGATACATTTTCTCAGTTTAAACATTTGATATGTCATCTATGTCCTATTCTGAATAAAATATGGCATTTTGAAACTTCCACATCATTGCATTCCATTTTTATTTACAATTTGTCCCAACTTTTTTGGAATCAGGGTTGTACTTCAGCCATTCCTGCTGGTCCAGGGAATCAAACTAGTGACCTTTTGGTCCCAAAGCTGCTTCTCTAACCTTTAGGCCATGACTTTCCTTGCACCTGCAGCTGGCTGCTGCAAGTTTTGTAACTAGGCATTATATTTCACAAACATCTGATATCCTTAAAGTGCATATCACTGGTAAAATTCAGGAGCAAGATCAATGTAATTCTCCTATTTTATATTAAACTTTGGTCAAATATCTGTCACATTTTGCATTTTGTGCAATTTTTTTACCTTGTGCAATACCAGAAAAATTCAGTTGAAATCAAGCCATTTGAGGCGAATTGGTCCGCCTCTGAAAAAATTTGACATTTGGATTTCCTGGCAAACATTGACTTTTGTGATGTCACATGCGGGACACCTCCTTCTGAATCCTATGTCAGCGCTGGTTTGTTTATGAGAAAACGACCTGGTGGTTTTTTGCAAATTTCTTCAACGTTATCGCGTAATTATTAAAATGGTTAACAGATGTATCGTAGGAGGGTGTAGCAACACCAATCTTGATGGGATTAGTACTCATTGTTTTTCAAAAGACTGGACAATGAGAGAGAAATGGGAGCGCTTGGTCTACATAGGCTGTGTACTGAAACTGGGCAAGCTCGCGCAGCCTGCTGGTGCTTCCGCAGGTAACGTCACAAATCTGGCTTCAGACTCCCTTGGAATTTTTCCAGATGCATTTTGTTATTTTATTTTTTTCTGCTGTAGACAGATGGCCTTGTGCAAAATTACCCTTCTGGATGAGTGTGTAAAGGGAGATAGTTTCATATAAAAAAAAACCCCGAAATTGGTCCAGAATATGCACTTTAAACTAGGCTGACTCTCTATTGTGGAGCATAGAGAATTTCATTTGTGGAAGTTAGTATTTAAGGCATTGCATTCTAGTCATTAAGTTAGAACAACATGTATCAGCTCGGTCTCTCCACTCATCTAGTAAGCTTATGCTTAAAGTGCATATCCTGGACCAATTTCGTTTTTTTTTATATGAAAGTATGTCCCTTTACACACTCATCCAGAAGGGTAATTTTGCACAAGGTCATCTGTCTACAGCAGAAAAAAATAAAATAACAAAGCGCGTCTGGAAAAATCCCAAGGGAGTCTGGAGCCAGATTCGTGACGTTACCTGCGGAACCACCAGCAGGCTGAGAGAGCAGGCGCAGGCTGTGCAAGCTTTGCACAGTCTCATTGCACAGCCTGTGTAGAGGAAGTGCGAGCAGCCTGCGCGAGCTTTGCGCAGTCTCAGTGCACAGCCTGTGTAGAGGAAGCGCTCCCATTTCTCTCTCATTGTCCGGTCTTTTGGAAAGCGCTGAGTACTAATCCCATCATGATTGGTGTTGCTACACCCTCCTATGATACGTCTCTTAACCATTTAAATAATTACGTGATAACGTTGAAGAAATTTGCAGAAAACCACCAGGTCGTTTTCTCATTTCACAAACCAGCGCTGACGTAGGATTCAGAGGGAGGCGTCCCGCACGTGACGTCATGAAAATCAATGTTTGCCGGGAAATTCAAATAAGTTTTTTCCAGAGGCGGACCAATTCGCCTCAAATGGCTTGATTTCAACTGAATTTTTCTGGTATTGCGCAAGGTAAAAAAATTGCACAAAATGCAAAATGTGACAGATATTTGACCAAAGTTTAATATAAAATAGGAGAATTACATTGATCCTGCTCCTGAATTTACCCAAGATGTGCCCTTTAAGGTACTTTTAATATCAGGTACTTTTCAAGATAGTGCATCTAAGATATTTAATTCCCTTCCCAAAGATGTTAGAAACTGTACCAGTCTAAATGAACAATGTAATCTTGGTAAAAAAAAAATTTTCTCTAGCACACAACAGATGCTTATAGTTCTGTGCTGCATTACATGCTGTTATTATAATTATCATCAGATTTTTCGTTGCTGCATGTTGTTTTGTTTTTTAATTTGATTTCTCTTTTTTTGGATTAGTATACAGTATATGTATATATGTATCATTCTTATTATGAGCAGCAGTATGAAAAAACGCAGTTGGCTGGTGTCATGTGTCTTGGAGGAAGCATGTGATGACCTTCACCCTCCCTGGTTGGTAGCTGTTGTGTGATAGGGGAGACCTATCTGATGGGTGGGAATTAGCCACATCTAACTTAGGAAGAAAACTGGGTAAAAATAAAAAAACAACACATATTTTGGTAGTTCCATGGAAATAAGAGTGGTGGTAATAATAATAATAATAATAATTTCAATTTAGGGGCGGCACGGTGGTGTAGTGGTTAGCGCTGTCGCCTCACAGCAAGAAGGTCCGGGTTTGAGCCCCGTGGCCGGCAAGGGCCTTTCTGTGCAGAGTTTGCATGTTATCCCTGTGTCTGCGTGGGTTTCCTCCGGGTGCTCCGGTTTCCCCCACAGTCCAAAGACATGCAGGTTAGGTTAACTGGCGACTCTAAATTGACCGTAGGTGTGAATGTGAGTGTGAATGGTTGTCTGTGTCTATGTGTCAGCCCTGTGATGACCTGGCGACTTGTCCAGGGTGTACCCCGCCTTTCGCCCGTAGTCACCTGGGATAGGCTCCAGCTTGCCTGCGACCCTGTAGAACAGGATAAAGCGTCTACAGATAATGAGATGAGATGAATTTCAATTTATACAGTGCCTTTCACAAACCCAAGGACGCTTTACACAGGAGTTACAAAAAAAAGAAGGCCACACTAGGAAGAGTAGTGTGAGGTAAAGAGGAAAGTTTTCAAGTTAGCTTTGAAGGAAGAGAGAGTGGAACCATCATGAAGTGATTGTGGTAATGAGTTCCAAAGTTTAGGAGCAGCAACACTGAATGATCTGCCACCCATAGATGCCAGTTTAAAACGTGGAACAGTCAGAAGTCCATAGACAGAAGATCTGAGGGAGCGGGAGGGACGGTACAAATGAATTAGCTCACAGAGATAGGAAGGGGCGAAACCATGAAGAGCTTTATAGGTTAAAAGCAAGATTTTGTATTTGATCCGAGAAATAACTGTCAACCAATGCAGTTGCTGTAAAATAGGAGTAATGTGAGCAGTGCGCTTGGTGAGTGTGAGGACTCTAGCTGCTGAGTTTTGGATGTACTGCAGGCGATTGAGCAATGTGGCAGGGAGACCATAAAAGAGAGAACTGCAATAGTCAAGATGAGAAAAGATAAATGCATTGACCAACATTTTGGCATCAGTTTTCAAGAGAAGAGGGCGGAGAAGTGCAATATTGCAGAGGTGAAAGAAAGCATTCTTAGTAATGAGTTTAAAATGGGGTTCAAACGTAAGGGTGGAGTCAAAGAAAACTCCAAGGTTTTTTATAACTTGGGAAGGACTAATAGACACACCATCAACATCAATCGTGAAATTGGAGAAGTTCAGAACCTGCCTTTTGGTACCTACTAATAGAACCTCTGTTTTGCTAGCATTAAGTTGATAACTTGGCATTTTGAAAGAAAACAGTGATTCCTAATGGTGGGTGGGTGTGAACTTGAAAATACAATCAAATTAACCATTAAAAGGGGTTATGCCCCAAATTAAAATATGGGTTAAGTTTGGCTCAAGTTGGTCATCAAGCCATGATTTCTGATCCGACCAAAAAATAAACGCAAACCGATGCAAACAGACTAACTCCACAATTCACTACAACATAGTTCATAGTCTTTTCATGTGTTTTTCAGTGATTATTTTCCCACATCTATTTTCTATGAATTTGCTTTACACAGACATTAATGAGAGCTTTTCAAACTGTGGTAATCAACTGTGGTTTTAATGATAATTAAAATTTGAAATGATAATACAAATCATTGGGAATTTTATCACAGTTTACCATCATGAAACTGGTAACCATTTCATCCATGCCTTCACCTACAGTGGGGCAAAAAAGTATTTAGTCAGCCACCAATTGTGCAAGTTCACCCACTTAAAAAGATGAGAGAGGCCTGTAATTTTCATCATAGGTACACTTCAACTATGAGAGACAGAATGGGGGGAAAGAATCCAGGAAATCACATTGTAGGATTTTTAATGAATTAATTGGTAAATTCCTTGGTAAAATAAGTATTTGGTCACCTACAAACAACCAAGATTTCTGGCTCTCACAGACCTGTAACAACTTCTTTAAGAGGCTCCTCTGTCCTCCACTCGTTACCTGTATTAATGGCACCTGTTTGAACTCGTTATCAGTATAAAAGACACCTGTCCACAACCTCAAACAGTCACACTCCAAACTCCACTATGGCCAAGACCAAAGAGCTGTCAAAGGACACCAGAAACAAACTTGTAAAACTGCACCAGGCTGGGAAGACTGAATCTGCAATAGGTAAGCAGCTTGGTGTGAAGAAATAAACTGTGGGAGCAATTATTAGAAAATGGAAGACAGACAAGACCACTGATAATCTCCCTCAATCTGGGGCTCCACGCAAGATCTCACCCCGTGGGGTCAAAATGATCACAAGAACAGTGAGCAAAAATCCCAGAACCACATGGGGGGACCTAGTGAATGACCTGCAGAGAGCTGGGACCAAAGTAACAAAGGCTACCATCAGTAACACACTATGCCGCCAGGGACTCAAATCCTGCAGTGCCAGATGTGTCCCCCTGCTTAAGCCAGTACATGTCCAGGCCCGTCTGAAGTTTGCTAGAGCGCATTTGGATGATCCAGAAGAGGGTTGGGAGAATGTCATATGGTCAGATGAAACCAAAATAGAACTTTTTGGTAAAAACTCAACTTGTCGTGTTTGGAGGAGAAAGAATGCTGAGTTGCATCCAAAGAACACCATACCTACTGTGGAGCATGGGGGTGGAAACATCATGCTTTGGGGCTGTTTTTCTGCAAAGGGACCAGGACGACTGATCCGTGTAAAGGAAAGAATGAATGGGGCCATGTATCGTGAGACTTTGAGTGAAAACCTCCTTCCATCAGCAAGGGCATTGAAGATGAAACGTGGCTGGGTCTTTCAGCATGACAATGATCCCAAACACACCACCCGGGCAACGAAGGAGTGGCTTCGTAAGAAGCATTTCAAGGTCCTGGAGTGGCCTAGCCAGTCTCCAGATCTCAACCCCATAGAAAATCTTTGGAGGGAGTTGAAAGTCCGTGTTGCCCAGTGACAGCCCCAAAACATCACTGCTCTAGAGGAGATCTGCATGGAGGAATGGGCCAAAATACCAGCAACAGTGTGTGAAAACCTTGTGAAGACTTACAGAAAACGTTTGACCTCTGTCATTGCCAACAAAGGGTATATAACAAAGTATTGAGATGAACTTTTGTTATTGACCAAATACTTATTTTCCACCATAATTTGCAAATAAATTCTTTAAAAATCAGACAATGTGATTTTTTGGATTTTTTTTTCTCATTTTGTCTCTCATAGTTGAAGTATACCTATGATGAAAATTACAGGCCTCTCTCATCTTTTTAAGTGGGAGAACTTGCCCAATTGGTGACTGACTAAATACTTTTTTGCCCCACTGTATGTGCAGCAGCTAAAGGAGTCCTGTTGCTAGTGGTTGATGGTGGAGGAGCAGGATGCAGAACAGATCATTGAGCTTGTGGTACTGGAGCAATTCGTTGTTTGCCTCCAAACAAGAATGGCAGAATGGGACCTTCTGCCACTGGTCCACATCCCTAGATTAAGCTGTGTAGCTGGCAGGGGATCACTTGGCAGCAGTCCATGTGCCTGGTGTTTTTAGTTTTTAGCTCTCTCACTTCTCTCCCCTTTTATCCCACACTTTCAGTTCCACAGAACCAAAGTTCTGAGGTCCTAAAACTGACACCCTGGACCAGGTTTCCACATCACTTTTCTTTCCCTGCCTTTCTAATGTCTCCCCATGCTTGCTCTCTCTCTCTCTCTCTCTCTACGAGGGATACCTTCTGGGGCAGGTGTGTTGACACTGTGGGGAAGCCAGACATTTCCAGTATCAGTTTTCCTGCATGGAGGTTTGAACTCTGATCCAGATCCCTGATGTGCCTCAGACCTCCCTGATTGAGCACAAACATACAGCATACCAGCGAGTATCCAAGGGAGTACACATCAGGCCTTGGAAAAACAGCCCAAAGAGCACTTTACAGAAAAATGTCAATGCAAGAACAAGGCTCAATTGCATGTCTGAATAATACTGGAATGCCTTTCAAACAGGCCAATCAAGGTGGAACTGGCAGTAGGCTATATGCCACAAAATAAAACTACACTCACTGGCCACTTTAATAGGAACTTGTTTGTGATTCTAAGGGCGTATTCACACCTACGTTGTTTGGTCCGGACCAAACGACCAAACGAACCAAATTTCCCTTGGTCCGGACCTTTTGGGTTGGTCTGAATACAAACCACCGAACTCTGGTCCGGACCAAACAAGCGGACCCAGACCGAGCTGCAAGGTCGGACTCGGTCCGGACCAAAGGAACCCTGGTGCAGACCTTTTGGAGGTGTGAAAGCAGACCAGACCTAATCCAACAGTTTTGCTTTTTTGTACCTCGGGAGCTTCCATCGTTTGTCGAGCATTATGGGAAACAGAGTCTTGACACTCCACCGCAAAGTGCAAACACTGTTTCGGTTGTCAAGGGAACCTTACAACTAGCCTGGGCCCGCCCATCCTAAGCGTGACGCAACACGAGGGCCTGTTGCGAGCTTAGTCTGGCCAGGCAAGCTATCTACAGCTCTTCCAAGCTCCCGAAAAATCGGGAACCAATCAACTTTGAGTATCTCCAACGGCCCTGGGTAGAGGCGTGTTCAAGGCACTGACGTAGTAGGACTGCGACCGGAAGCCATAGATTGTTTACAGAATCTATGCCGGAAGCGCTTCATTCACGCTTCCGCATCTATTATGCATAGATGCTGTATTGAAAGCATTCAACAGGAAGTTCTCATTGAAAACGGAGCAAAGAGCAGCCCTGGAGGTATTTATTGAAAGGAAGGACGTTTTCGCCTTGCTCCCGACCGGCTTCGGTAAGAGTTTAATCTACCAGTTAGCCCCGTCGCGTCGCATATGTCAGAGGAAAGAGTGATGTGATTGGTTTAAGCTTCATCACAGCCTTTTCTGGCTTCGACCAGTAGCAAACTGAGGCATTTCAGGGAGGCGGGTCAACCACGGGCTCTGGGAAACGGTTGGGCTTAATATCTTGGCCAGACCAATAGCTCAGAGAGCTTTGAAGTCGCGTTAGCCAGGCTACCTTACAACAGTCGTTCAGTCATTCAGACCAGTGGTAGGCTAGACTACAGAGTACAAAAAATGAGTAGGGGGCAAACGTGGGCCAAGGAAGAAATGCGTACCCTTGTGGATATACGGGCAGATGTCCACATATCTGAGCTTTTGGAGAGAACACACAAAAATGCCGACGTGTTTGCTGTATTCAGTGAGAAAATGAAGGAGAAGGGGTTCACGCGCTCCCCAGAACAATGTCGGCTAAAAGTGAAGAAACAAACTCTGTCAGACCTACATTAAAATCAGGGACATTCTTTCAAAAAGTGGCAGTACTAGTGACTTGCGTGAAAAGCCAGAACTGTCACAACATGATGTGCGCTCATCAGCGCTATCCTCCGTGACTACTTTTGAACTTAACGCTTTGTGTGCGTGCCGTCTCTGACCAATAGCTAAATGACCTCAGGGCACGTGGCTTTGTTGACAGATTTTGGTCCGCTTACTAAAATGTACAGTGTGAAAGCGCACCGCACCAAAATGAAAAAATAAAAAAAACATTTGGTTCAGACCAAAGCAAGTGAACTATCGAACTATCCTGGTCTGAATACACCCTAAGATTCCTGTTTTTGGCTGGCAGGAGTGGAACCTAATGTGGTCTGCTGTTGCAGAAGATGCTTTTCTGCTCACCACAGTTGTAAAGAGTGATTATATGAGTTGCTATACATCCTTCCTAAGAGCTCAAACCAACCTAGCCATTTTCCTCGCACAGAATTGTCACTCACTCAATGTTTTTCCCCCCTCACTGTTCTGTGTAAACTCCAGAGACTGTTGTGTGTGAAAATCCCAAGAGATCAGCAGTTTCTGAAATACTCAAACCAGTCCATCCAGCACTATCACTCATACCACAGTGAAAGTCACAGAGATCACAATTTTTCCCATTCTGATGTTTGAAGTGAACATTAACTGAAGCTCTTGATTTGTATCTGCATGACTTTATGCATTGTGTTGCTGTCAAGGGATTGGCTGATTAGATAACTGCATAAAACAGCAGGTGTATGGGTGTATCTAATAAAGTGGTTGGTGAGTGTACTGTATATCAATGTAAAAGAAGTTGGTCTTCCTAAAAATAATACAGATATTAATTGCCTCAAAATATCAATAATACAAAATAGTACAATATAATAATATACATTGTATAATATAACATTGTATAATATAACTAAATAATATTGGCTGGTGCTGAGTGGTATATCAGATATATTCTATTCAGCTAGTATGATACTGAATGAGTCAAAGACGAGTTGTTATTATTATACACATTCCTTTCGGGTGTTCAACGCTTCTTTCTCTTTCAAAATTCTCTCAAAACCTTCCGTATTTAATGAAGCAAACCTGGCAGCCATGTTTGTTAATAAATTGTCACAGTTGCTTGCTAGTGTGGAAGTTTTACATCTCCGACGTATGACGTCATGTTGTCTTGACAACCATGCAATGTAGTAAACCATATTCAACGGTCATTCTCTACTGGGTAGAGTAATGTAATACACGTAGGATAAGCGATATGCTAACAATATTGCTTGGTATCAAACCAAATGAATGAAACCTGCTAGAAGGGAATAGAAAACAAGTTTTTATTCCATTGAAAATGTCCTGTATGCTGCAAAAAATTGAAAACTGAATTTGAGGAGAAAATTACTTAATACTAGTGAAATTATCTTGCTGCATGGACAGATATTTTTACGTGATAAAACATCTTAGAATAAGTTGGTTGCAATCTAGAACTAGGTTTAATAATCTCAGTCATGGTGTCTTGTATTCTTCTAATAGGAAATGCTAGATCGTTTCAACTATTTTCAAGATATTTTCACTTGCTAAGATTTCATTTTTTTGCAATGCATGTCCTGTATGTATAATAGTGCATGTATAATAAAATAATACAGTAGACTGGCCTTCCTAACATCATTAGGTAATGACACACTTAAAAGTTTTTCATGTTTTAATGGAATATGAATTTAACATTTACATTTCAAAGGAGGCATGTATTTCAAAGGAGGCATAGAAGCAGGAGGAGGACGCATATGTGGATCAAACTTTAATAGAAAATCTTAAAACATAAACAAAACAGATGAGGATCAAGAATAGGATCAATCACAGGAACAATATCCAGCATGGACATGAAACCAAAAGTAACATTTGATGCAAGACAAAATCATAACAAAAACAGAGGATTAAATAAACAAAGAAGTCAAAGTCCCAACTAAAAACAGATGCATGTAATAGACATGTGATCCTGTCTGAGGGCTGCTGGAATATGGAGTCTGATGCGAGTAGCTAGATGTGCTCTCTGGAATTTTCAAGCCAGAACTCTTGCGAGGTGCAGCTTCTCAGGGCTAGCGTGACAATGAACTGCATTTAATGAGTGTAGGAGATTTTTCTTTTTTCTTTCATGCTAGTCAAGAATAGAGAATAGTCAAGAATTTTTTATACAATCAGTAAGCTTGTGTGGAATGGTCCTCACAAAGTTTGAGGAGAAGGAGACCATTGAGTCAAGGATGAACAGGTACAAGTAGGGGTGGTGATACTGCCAGAATTATGTCTGTTAGTTTAATGTTATAATTTATTGCACTTATGCAGTTTTTAGAATAAATAGTGTGGCAGCGGGGATGTGGTCGAGCTTTGGCTGTGAACAGCGAGGAAGCAGGTTGTACCAACGGGTAACATGATGAGGTGCACCTATGTCAAATTACTGACTGTCTATTAACCTGTGTCTCTGTGTCTTTCAGACAGTCAGGAATGAGAGAGAGAGCAGCATCACCCCACATGTGTGCACGTTTATGTGTTGAGCTGTCACTGAAAAGTGTGCTCAATAAAAGAACTCATCTGTTCTGAAGCCTGTTTCCAGTTCCTCTGTTTCCCCATAAGTCCATGAGTTGTTAAAATAGATACAGTAACTCAGTTTTTGTAGAAGACATATACAGTGGGGCAAAAAAGTATTTAGTCAGCCACAATTGTGCAAGTTCTCCCACTTAAAAAGATGAGAGAGGCCTGTAATTTTCATCATAGGTACACTTCAACTATGAGAGACAGAATGGGGGGAAAGAATCCAGGAAATCACATTGTAGGATTTTTAATGAATTAATTGGTAAATTCCTCGGTAAAATAAGTATTTGGTCACCTACAAACAACCAAGATTTCTGGCTCTCACAGACCTGTAACAACTTCTTTAAGAGGCTCCTCTGTCCTCCACTTGTTACCTGTATTAATGGCACCTGTTTGAACTCGTTATCAGTATAAAAGACACCTGTCCACAACCTCAAACAGTCACACTCCAAACTCCACTATGGCCAAGACCAAAGAGCTGTCAAAGGACACCAGAAACAAACTTGTAAAACTGCACCAGGCTGGGAAGACTGAATCTGCAATAGGTAAGCAGCTTGGTGTGAAGAAATCAACTGTGGGAGCAATTATTAGAAAATGGAAGACATACAAGACCACTGATAATCTCCCTCGATTTGGGGCTCCACGCAAGATCTCACCCCGTGGGGTCAAAATGATCACAAAAACGGTGAGCAAAAATCCCAGAACCACACGGGGGGACCTAGTGAATGACCTGCAGAGAGCTGGGACCAAAGTAACAAAGGCTACCATCAGTAACACACTACGCCGCCAGGGACTCAAATCCTGCAGTGCCAGACGTGTCCCCCTGCTTAAGCCAGTACATGTCCAGGCCCGTCTGAAGTTTGCTAGAGAGCATTTGGATGATCCAGAAGAGGATTGGGAGAATGTCATATGGTCAGATGAAACCAAAATAGAACTTTTTGGTAAAAACTCAACTTGTCGTGTTTGAAGGAGAAAGAATGCTGAGTTGCATCCAAAGAACACCATACCTACTTTGAAGCATGGGGGTGGAAACATCATGCTTTGGGGCTGTTTTTCTGCAAAGGGACCAGGACGACTGATCCGTGTAAAGGAAAGAATGAATGGGGCCATGTATCGTGAGATTTTGAGTGAAAACCTCCTTCCATCAGCAAGGGCATTGAAGATGAAACGTGGCTGGGTCTTTCAGCATGGCAATAATCCCAAACATACCACCCAGGCAATGAAGGAGTGGCTTCGTAAGAAGCATTTCAAGGTCCTGGAGTGGCCTAGCCAGTCTCCAGATCTCCACCCCATAGAAAAACTTTGGAGGGAGTTGAAAGTCCGTGTTGCCCAGCGACAGCCCCAAAACATCACTGCTCTAGAGGAGATCTGCATGGAGGAATGGGCCAAAATACCAGCAACAGTGTGTGAAAACCTTGTGAAGACTTACAGAAAATGTTTGACCTCTGTCATTGCCAACAAAGGGTATATAACAAAGTATTGAGATAAACTTTTGTTATTGACCAAATACTTATTTTCCACCATAATTTGCAAATAAATTCTTTAAAAATCAGACAATGTGATTTTCTGGATTTTTTTTTCTCATTTTGTCTCTCATAGTTGAGGTATACCTATGATGAAAATTACAGGCCTCTCTCATCTTTTTAAGTGGGAGAACTTGCACAATTGGTGACTGACTAAATACTTTTTTGCCCCACTGAAGTTACCCCAATTTTCATTCATTTTGGTCCCCACTGATAAGACTCTTTTTCCTAATTTTATTCCATGAATGTTGGAGACCTCAATTCATTTGCATGCATGTGCTGCTGCTTGATCAACAGTAAGCATATCTTTCACAGTTTAGCAGTGCTCCTTACATTTCACAAAGGCTTCTGGTAGTTGGAAATATATAGATTCCATGGCTGCAATCTTTGTTGAATCTGACAGACTAGGTTAAAACTAGAATAGACTTTTCTCTCCAACTTCACAAACATACTAGTTTCCATTTTTCTGTGTTGTCAATGTTTTGCAGGCCTGTTAGTCTATTTATAGAAACGCTTCCTCTTTCTTGGCTGAGGTTTTCGTACACACAGGCACAGATGATTCACTCCTTTTTCTGACACATATACCAGAATCTCTCTGGGTGAAAGATGCTTTTGATATTGGGGTAATGAAAAATGCTGCACTGCTGATTGTTGTACGAAAATCTGATTACAGACCCTATAGGGCTGATCTGAGATTATTGACTCCTTGCTGCAGAAAGGAGCCATTTCACTTAGTCAACATTCACCTGTATTGAGTTCATTGTTCATGGTAAAAAAAAAATAGCCTCAATGAGGCTGTAGCTCATATCAGCCACTGTTGTTGTGTGCGAGTTTGAAATCCAATCAATCCTGTGTGTATGGTTTTATTAAACTAACTACATTAATTTAATAACTCCCACCGTACAGGGTGTTCTTAACTGATGAAACAGTGTCACACTCAAGCTCGGACATCCGATTACTGTCTTCCACATGTTTATTTTTCCATAAGCAGACATCTGAACAGTAACTGTGCCGTTCGCCAGGTAATCAACTGAAATGACACAAAATGAACAAAGCCACAATATTAATGACACGGACATATTATCTACTGTACAATCCGCATACATTAACATAACTATAATATTCAACATAAATTGTAATCACATTGTATACATCTCTTAACTCACCAGCTCAGCTTCACCAGTCAAAACAATGGCATATTTTCAAAAGAAGATCCGGCAGGTTACTACATCAGCCCCAAATAACCTACAGGGGGGATTGCTACCACAAGAGGTCACTATGAAATTAAACAAATGTGGGATAACTTCACACCTCCCACTTGGGCTACTTGTCCCTTACCAAGTAGGCTACAATAACTACAACCCCGATTCCAAAAAAGTTGGGACAAAGTACAAATTGTAAATAAAAATGGAATGCAATAATTTACAAATCTCAAAAACTGATATCATATTCACAATAGAACATAGACAACATATCAAATGTTGAAAGTGAGACATTTTGGAGTTTCATGCCAAATATTGGCTCATTTGAAATTTCATGACAGCAACACATCTCAAAAAAGTTGGGACAGGGGCAATAAGAGGCTGGAAAAGTTAAAGGTACAAAAAAGGAACAGCTGGAGGACCAAATTGCAACTCATTAGGTCAATTGGCAATAGGTCATCAACATGACTGGGTATAAAAAGAGCATCGTGGAGTGGCAGCGGCTCTCAGAAGTAAAGATGGGAAGAGGATCACCAATCCCCCTAATTCTGCACCGACAAATAGTGGAGCAATATCAGAAAGGAGTTCGACAGTCTAAAATTGCAAAGAGTTTGAACATATCATCATCTACAGTGCATAATAACATCAAAAGATTCAGATAATCTGGAAGAATCTCTGCGTAAGGGTCAAGGCCGGAAAACCATACTGGGTGCCCGTGATCTTCGGGCCCTTAGACGGCACTGCATCACATACAGGCATGCTTCTGTATTGGAAATCACAAAATGGGTTCAGGAATATTTCCAGAGAACATTATCTGTGAACACAATTCACTGTGCCATCCACCGTTGCCAGCTAAAACTCTATAGTTCAAAGAAGAAGCTGTATCTAAACACGATCCAGAAGCACAGACGTCTTCTCTGGGCCAAGGCTCATTTAAAATGGACTGTGGCAAAATGGAAAACTGTTCTGTGGTCAGACAAATGAAAATTTGAAGTTCTTTATGGAAATCAGGGACACCATGTCATTCGGACTAAAGAGGAGAAGGACGACCCAAGTTGTTATCAGCGCTCAGTTCAGAAGCCTGCATCTCTGATGGTATGGGGTTGCATTAGTGCGTGTGGCATGGGCAGCTTACACATCTGGAAAGACACCATCAATGCTGAAAGGTATATCCAGGTTCTAGAGCAACATATGCTCCCATCCAGACGACGTCTCTTTCAGGGAAGACCTTGCATTTTCCAACGTGACAATTCCAAACCACATACTGCATCAATTACAGCATCATGGCTGCGTAGAAGAAGGGTCCGGGTACTGAACCGGCCAGCCTGCAGTCCAGATCTTTCACCCATAGAAAACATTTGGCGCATCATAAAACAGAAGATACGACAAAAAAGACCTAAGACAGTTGAGCAGCTAGAATCCTACATTAGACAAGAATGGGTTAACATTCCTATCCCTAAACTTGAGCAACTTGTCTCCTCAGTCCCCAGACGTTTACAGACTGTTGTAAAGAGAAAAGGGGATGTCTCACAGTGGTAAACATGGCCTTGTCCCAACTTTTTTGAGATGTGTTGTTGTCATGAAATTTAAAATCACCTAATTTTTCTCTTTAAATGATAAATGTTTAAACTGTGAAAATGTGATATGTCATCTATGTTCTATTCTGAATAAAATATTGAATTTTGAAACTTCCACATCCTTGCATTCCATTTTTATTTACAATTTGTACTTTGTCCCAACTTTTTTGGACTCGGGGTTGTATTATTAATACAACAATGTAATACACAGAATATGCAAAACCTCTCGGGTGACAAAATAAAGAAACCGCAGATAACTGTTCAGTAAAACAGATTCAGTGTAAGTCCCATATTCAAGTGTCCACAATTCTAGCACCTCTTAGGTATCCAGGGGAGCAAGCGAAACCCCCTCCTGCTCCTCTACGGGCAGTAACACCACCAGCCTCCTGACATCCCTGCGTAAGATCGTGGAAGGACACGGCTCCTTGTCCTTCCTTGCTTGGGACAGGCCGATGGGGCGGCTATGACAAATCCTCACTTGGACGTCTCGGACAACACCCTTATCATCTGGACACAGCTTCTTCAGCATGTCCATTCTGAAATATCTTTTCCATGAATGTGACAAACTGTTTTCTCATTTCAGGCTTTCTTTTGAAAGAACGCTGCAGTGAGTTGAGGCGTTCCAGTGCTTGTGCGCGATTGTCAGGCAGCTGTGACCGGTGAGCTCTGAAAGGCAGGGGAGCCACCCAGTTGTTCCTCTCGTCCTTGTAGACTTCATGATGCCCAGAAACTGCAAGTCCTCAATGGATGGGGCCTCTGTTTCATCATCCTTGGTTGTTTGAAACACATCATTGTCTGAGGTGTTCTGTATTCCTTTTGTGTGACTGTATCCATGCAGGAGAGAGTGTGAGATGGGTTCAGTGTCACAGTATCTCTCCTTCACCGTGTAGCTGTTTGGGCATGGCTGAAAGAGAGAAGGGCATCTGTTTCTCAGCACATTGGTGTAGTAGGAATGGACAAGGAGCGGCTTATGCATGTCCCCAATGCACACATCCCCCACAATCACCCAACCCAGGTCCAGCTTCTGGGCATAGCGTGCATTGTGTGGGCTGTTCACCTGTCATCGCACTTTGTGGGCTCTGATAATGTCTTGACCCAACAAGAGTAAGATGGGAACTTGTGGATCAAGATCTGGGATGTGCTTTGACAGGTGTTTTAAGTGGGTGTGGCTGGAGGCAACCTCAGGTGTGGGAATTTCTGTCCGATTGTTCGGGATTTCGTTACATTCGATCAGCGGTGGTAGTGAGAGTGCAATGCTGCCATCTACAGGTTCTACTATGAAGCCGCGTACTTGTCTGCCTTCAGTCTCTATCGTTCCTGCACGTTTTCAGGGAGTATGGTGAGGGACGTCTTAAGATGTTGAAAACACTGAACTCAGATCGCGCAAGCGATCGGTTACTTTGGTCATCTAATATGGCATACATACAGACTGCCGCATCAGAGTGAGTGTCTGGGTACACCTTTACAAGGCATATTTTCGAATAGGAGCGTCCTGAGATGTCTTTTCCACACACCTTGGTGCATGAAGCTGAGATAGCAGCCTCCCCGCAACCCTCCGGTGCAGGGTCTGCCGAGCTGTTGGCTTTCAGTGCTGAGCCGGGGTGTAGCGCTGCAACATGCATGTTGCTTCCACACTCTGTGCAGCTTACCTCGTCATTACAGTTCTTTGCCAAGTGTATGACTTTGCAGCACACTCTATGTTTCTTTAAGAGTGCCTTTCTTTCCTCTATAGACTTATCTCTAAACCCACGGCATTTGTGTAGGGGGTGGGGTTTGTTGTGCAGGAGACAATGTTTTGCTGGGTCCTCTCTGCTAGTGGACATACTTGCAGATGGGGAATCAGCGGGTGTGTGTGGGTCATTAGGAGACACCCCAGTCTTGAAAACAGCTACTGCCCTCTGACTCTCTAACTTTAGCGCCGGCTTGATATGACCATGATGTTCATTGTTGGGTTCAGCCAGCGTAAAGCCGGGGCCATTGTGCATTCTCGCCTGTTGGCACACAAAGTTCACAAAGAAGCTAAATGGGGGGTAGGGAGTCCTATGTTGTTCCTTATAGTTGAACCCTTGCGTGAACCACTTTTCCTGCAGGTAGAATAGCAGTTTCTGCACGATAGGGTTAACCCCGTGCGGTGTGTCTAGATAGCCAAGGCCAAACAGGTCCCCATCAGCTTTGGCAGCCTGTACTTCCATCAGTAAGTCCCCCAGTTCTCTTAGTTTGCGCCCATCTTTGTTCTGTACCTTGGGGAAGCTCTCAAGCCTCTTGAACAAGGAGCTTTCGATGACCTCTGGTGCTCCATAGTACTCATAGAGCCGATCCCACACAGCCCTGAGTCCATATTCTGGATGATTCACATGAACAGTCCTCATGCGCCTAGCATGTTCGGCTGAGTCCTTGTCTAACCATTTCACAAGAAGATCAAGCTGCTCACTAGCTGGTAGGTTAAGGTCTCTGATAGAGTTCATGAAGGATGCTTTCCAAGCTCTAAAGCATTCAGGGCGGTCATTGAACTGCATAAGCCCAGTGGAGATAAGCTCAAGCCGGGCCATGAATCTGACAAAGTCTGACATTCCTCTGTTTTCATTAAACTTAGCATGCACAGGGCTTCTCTGCTGGTAAGCAGCGCTAGGTAGTGAGTGGGGATTGTCTAATGGCTTGTTATATGCAGTGTTACCATAGCCATTTCCTAAAGGCTGATGCACCATCTCAGGGTGGGGTGTCATTGTAGGCACGCAGTCAGTTTGCTGGAATTGTGGCTCACACTGTTCTTGCACTAGGGCTATAGGCAGAGTTGTGGTTTGGGCGTGCTGTGTGTAGTGCAGTGCACAGTTCTGCTGAGGGAGTAATTTATTTACAGTGTGGTAAGAAACAACAGTGTGTGTATATTCAGAAGTCTGCATGTCTGGAATGCTAGCAGGAGCACTCTGTATGTGCACGGCTGAAGTGTATTTAGCAACTCCTTCAAAATAGTCTTTGGTGTGTGCTTTCGAGTCATCAGTTGGCACATCAATGTCACTGAAATCCTGCTCAAATTCCTGTTGCGCTGCTGCCTCTAATGGCCCTTTTCCACTACCCTTTTTCAGCTTGCTTCAGCTCACTTCAGCTCACTTCAGCCCAACACGGCTCGCATTTCGACTACCTCAGAGCAGCACGACTCAGCTCGCTTCAGCCCTGCTTAGCACCCAAAACTCGCACGGTTTTGGAGTATCAAATCAAATCAAATCAAGTTTATTTGTACAGCGCTTTTAACAATAAACATTGTCGCAAAGCAGCTTTACAGAATTTGAACAACTTAAAACATGAGCTAATTTTATCCCTAATCTATCCCCAATGAGCAAGCCTGTGGCGACGGTGGCAAGGAAAAACTCCCTCAGACGACATGAGGAAGAAACCTCGAGAGGAACCAGACTCAAAAGGGAACCCATCCTCATTTGGGCAACAACAGACAGCCTGACTATAATATTAACAGTTTTAACAGGTATAACCCTCAACTGTCCTCATGGGGCCGTCCTTCACAGGAGTGGGGCAATAAAACTCCGACCAGACACAGGGCACCAGGATGGATCAAGCAGGTCCGAGGGGCAGAAGAGGCCAGCATCTCAATCCCAGGATCAACATGTAAGTAGGGCTGAAGCGAGCCAAACCGAGCCGAGTGGGGCTAGGGGCGTGAGGAGACACTCCCCTGTGCACTGATTGGTGAGGAGGAGTGTCCTCACACACCCACACACGCCCTGCGAGCACGCTGGGATCCGTAAACACCGTAAACCCGGAAGAAGAATAATTACGAATTACGAGAATTTCTGAAGCCTTATGCGCCTTGCCTCATCTATATGCTCTTGCCAGTATCTGTTGGCGTTGTCGGTGACAACAAGCCACAGCACCAAGACCAGCAACACTAACGACTCCATGTCCTCCATGTTTATTGTTTACTATCCAGGTCGTGAGACTACCGCTTAAAAGATCACTGATGTCACTGTTTGCGCCGCCTAACGACATCATGTGACGTCCACCCACTTTCGCTAACTCCACCCAATGTGTCCACCCACTTCCAGCCAGCACGGTTCAGCGCGGTTGTAGTCGAAATGCAACTCCAACAGCCCCACTCAGCTCGACTCAGCCCAACTCAGCTGCGTTGGTAGTGGAAAAGCGGCATAAGACTTCTACTTCGGCTGCCGTAGCTGCAGCTCGTTTATCAAGGCAAACTTTATCCAGCTTCATTTCCAAACGCTTATTTTCTAACTCTAATTCTGCTTGTTTCAATTTCAGTTCATTCTCTTTTGCAGCAAATGCTGCTTCAGTTTTTGCCACCTCTGCTTCTGCCCGTGCTTGAGCAGCAGCTATTTTGCTAGTGGAGGAGCTTGAAGACTTTTTAGATGAACAAGATGCACTGGATCTGGTTTTAATGGATCCTGTGGTCGAAGCCTTTGCCGACATCTTGACATCGATCTTGCCATGCTCACTTGAGAAGATAATCCGGCTGCGGTGATTCTGTTGGGTGCGTTGCTCCCACAGTGTTGTTCTATCCTCCAGGCACAAAGATTAGCCCGCCAGAAGATGTCGTTTTACTGTACTGTTCTGCCCCAACGCCTTGCCAGGGTCAACAGCTAGTTAATCCCTCTCCATCAAACCACACAGACGACAGGTTCCAATTCACTCTTTATGGTCGCTGAAGTAGGGTAAAACTAAGAAATAAATACAATCCATTCAGAATGCGATTTAACAGAGCTAGTTAAGGCCAGGTTAGCTTAGCCAGAATGTAACGTAACATACAGTCTTGTACTGAAAGGTTAACTAAGTCATTCATAAGCATTTAATAAATTACAAACCTAACAACGATGCCTTCAAAAACAACCTTGAAGCTCAGGAAAACAGGACAAACTTGTAACTTGTGGCTTGTAACGTTAGAACTGTTGAGCAAGAGTGGAGCACCATGCTCCGTTTCCCAAGTAGAATAATGTCCAATGAATATGACATCATCAGTTGACGTCTTAAATGCGAAACACTACCAACATTTGCCAGTAGATGGCAGCAGAGAACTGCAAATAACCTTATAACTCTGCATTTCACAGCACTACAAATAGCGGTATATTAAACAGAACAGTCTCTGAAACTGAGTGCCATGCGTTTCACAAGTTAGCTTTGCTACTAATTTGACAGCCTACCCTTATGAACCTGTGACATTGAGACTAAATTAGGCTATTAGCCTAATTATGTAATGGCCCAATAATAAATATTAATTTAATTTTCGATTAGAATACTATTGCAATGCAAACAAAAAAGGCATCATGTTATTTCTAATTTTGTGTTGTGCAGTTTTTAGCACTGACAATCGCGGTGGTATTGAAGCATTTATAACCACGGCGGGTGTTCATTTAATGTAGGCTATTTGCTTTCACATTTCGGCTCACTTTTCTTGGGAAAGAAGTTTGTGAGCAATTGCTTTCCCTCATTTCTTTTCTTGTCTCTTTCCTGCCTCTCTTTTCGTTTCTGAAAACCGGATTTTGTTTTCTTGTGCATCATCTTCCATAGCACAGATAGCCTACAATGCGCATGCGCTGCTTCAGCAGAATGGACGCTACGTTAGGCAGCTGGGCCATAGAAGGTTCACGCTGCACGCTGCATGCTGCACGCTACACGCGTGTAAAGAAAAGTGGACAAACGTAGCATGACTTGCTCTGGGCCATAGAACGGCGTTCACGTTGCACGCTGCACACTTCACGCGTGAAGCGAGAAATGAACATACACACTTTTTTCTAGGCGTGAAGATGGAAATTCCAGTCAATGCATGCGGTCACCGCCGCGCCAGCCAATCAGAACGGGTCTAGGGAGATAACTCTATGCTTTCAGGGGAAAACTTCAGAAAAAATATAATTGAATGGTATAATTGAAAAATAGTTCTTCATCGGGATTGTCAAGCAGATTATAGAATGTTCGGTGAAATTCACCACGGGTTTCTCTCAGAAGGAAGTGTTCTCGGCTCCAAATTCTGTTCCTTTTTCTCTTCCTCTGTCTCAGTAAAAGCAGAATGAGGCAATCGTCGTCATCCGAAGAGTCCATATTGTTGGTTACTCGGTCAAAGTAGAACAGGCGCAACACGTGAACATCCAAGCATGAAGTTTAATGGCCCAGGGTCCGGTTCTTCACGTGAACGTGTAGCGTGCAGCGTGAACCTTCTATGGCCCAGCTGCCTTAAATGCGCCGAGTTAAAAAGCCCGGTGAAAGCGGACTAAGCCATTTCGTGCAAGGGGGGGGGGGGTTTGTCCCCAGACACTATATGTAGGCTAGGACACACAATTCAATCCATTAATCAAACGATTTATTTACCCAAAACATTACATTTACATTAGTTACTGTAGCAACATATATTGTGATCTTTAAATGGTATTGATATTTAAAGGAAAGTAAAATTATAAACTCCTTAAGGGCCCTCCCTCCACTTGGGGCCCTGGTAACTCAGTCCCCCTTTTCTCCCCACTACGACGCCCCTGGTTATGGCTGGTCTGGCTGATGTGGCCATTGATGAAGGGAAGGCAGCTGGGGGAGTTATGGGTTGCAGCAACATCTGGAGCACCTTTTCAGTTGTTGGCCTGCTCTTGCATGATAGTTTCAAATCACTGCTGCTGGTTGCAGTGCAGGTCCAGGAGGGCCTAATGTTGGGTCTGGTGGAGGCTGACAAGAGACTTAATTCTCATCAATTGGTGATGTTTCCAAAGCACTGAAATCCTCTCAGATTTCAGCACCATTGTAGAACTGAAGGTGTCTGTATTTAGTTCAGTACAAAATGACAGCCAGTCCAAAACTAGTTACTTCATTTAAATTAAATAATTCTCAGTGTGGAGGCATGGTAGGGAACAAATTCCACTGGCTCTCTGTCTTTACTGTCTTTATCTTAGAAATGGAATCCCTGCAAGAACAAAGAAAGCATAAAAAAATGAATATATGAATCAATATATATAAAAATATATTGATTGACTGATTGCTTTATTCTGAACAGTAAAGAAAAAAGAAAAATACAAAATGCAGTAATCAAAACATAGTCATGAACAAACGGGATAGCGTAGCCATATATAAAAGTGTGTGTGTGTGTGTGTGTGTGTATATATATATATATATATATATATATATATATATATATATATATATATATATATATATATATATTGTGTGTGTGTGTGTGTGAAATTAGTAGGTAAACGGCTGGTAATTTCACACATCACACATACATCACGTGTATGCCGTAAAAATGAAAGCTACGTAGCAGTGACGCAGTGGGAACGTTACTCGAACACCTATTATGCCATGCAAACACTTTAGTTGACATGTGTCTGATGAAGGTGGCTCCGGGGCTGGCTGGGTGGATGTGGCTGATGCCTTCCCTTTTCTCTTGCCCTTCTTGGGTCCTGACTTCTTTGCTGGCATGATGCTTTCATGACTGTGAACAAATGACAATGAACGCAGCATGGGGCCCCCTTTTATACCCACCTGTGAACGCCGCAGGTACGCAGCAGCATCACATGTAAGAAAGAAATGCCATTCCAATGAAAGCAACGAAATGGTTACGCTGTGGCAACATATTATATGCCATGCATATGCCTCAGTACACCATAACTTTACGTCCCTTGAACCCCATACAAACCCCAGAAATGCCGCAGAAACGCCACACATACGCCTTGTACATCACAGGACTTTAATTTGGACAAAATACACCTCATTTCTTGGCATTTGACCAACACGCCACTTACATGGCAAGATACGAGACAGTGTGATAGTAGCCTAAGGCTTATTATAGGACTTGTTCACATGCAGTTCACACAATCATTGCATAGTTATCTCAGTCTTTTAGACTCAGGAGCTCAGATTGCAGTTACTGACTTTGTATTATAGACCTGCAACTCTTGCAGTCTTTATTTACAACCCCGATTCCAGAAAAGTTGGGACAAAGTACAAATTGTAAATAAAAATGGAATGCAATAATTTACAAATCTCAAAAACTGATATTGTATTCACAATAGAACATAGACAACATATCAAATGTCGAAAGTGAGACATTTTGAAATTTCATGCCAAATATTGGCTCATTTGAAATTTCATGACAGCAACACATCTCAAAAAAGTTGGGACAGGGGCAGTAAGAGGCTGGAAAAGTTAAAGGTACAAAAAAGGAACAGCTGGAGGACCAAATTGCAACTCATTAGGTCAGTTGGCAACAGGTCATTAACATGACTGGGTATAAAAAGAGCATCTTGGAGTGGCAGCAGCTCTCAGAAGTAAAGATGAAAAGAGGATCACCAATCCCCCTAATTCTGCGCCGACAAATAGTGGAGCAATATCAGAAAGGAGTTCGACAGTGTAAAATTGCAAAGAGTTTGAACATATCATCATCTACAGTACATAATATCATCAAAAGATTCAGAGAATCTGGAAGAATCTCTGTGCGTAAGGGTCAAGGCCGGAAAACCATACTGGGTGCCCGTGATCTTCGGGCCCTTAGACGGCACTGCATCACATACAGGCATGCTTCTGTATGGGAAATCACAAAATGGGCTCAGGAATATTTCCAGAGAACATTATCTGTGAACACAATTCACCGTGCCATCCGCCGTTGCCAGCTAAAACTCTATAGTTCAAAGAAGAAGCCATATCTAAACATGATCCAGAAGCGCAGACGTCTTCTCTGGGCCAAGGCTCATTTAAAATGGACTGTGGCAAAGTGGAAAACTGTTCTGTGGTCAGACGAATCAAAATTTGAAGTTCTTTATGGAAATCAGGGACGCCGTGTCATTCGGACTAAAGAGGAGAAGGACGACCCAAGTTGTTATCAGCGCTCAGTTCAGAAGCCTGCATCTCTGATGGTATGGGGTTGCATTAGTGCGTGTGGCATGGGCAGCTTACACATCTGGAAAGACACCATCAATGCTGAAAGGTATATCCAGGTTCTAGAGCAACATATGCTCCCATCCAGATGACGTCTCTTTCAGGGAAGACCTTGCATTTTCCAACATGACAATGCCAAACCACATACTGCATCAATTACAGCATCATGGCTGCGTAGAAGAAGGGTCCGGGTACTGAACTGGCCAGCCTGCAGTCCAGATCTTTCACCCATAGAAAACATTTGGCGCATCATAAAACGGAAGATACGACAAAAAAGACCTAAGACAGTTGAGCAACTAGAATCCTACATTAGACAAGAATGGGTTAACATTCCTATCCCTAAACTTGAGCATCTTGTCTCCTCAGTCCCCAGATGTTTACAGACTGTTGTAAAGAGAAAAGGGGATGTCTCACAGTGGTAAACATGGCCTTGTCCCAACTTTTTTGAGATGTGTTGTTGTCATGAAATTTAAAATCACCTAATTTTTCTCTTTAAATTATACATTTTCTCAGTTTAAACATTTGATATTGACTTTAAAGTATTGCTGCTGGTATACAAATCTCTAAATGGTACAGGGCCCAATTACCTCTCTGATATGTTGCAGCGGCCTAACCCAATCAGATCTACCAGATCGCAACAGAAAAATTTACTATTAAAACCAGTTGTTAAAACAAAGTGTGGTGAAGCAGCTTTTAGCTACTATGCAGTACACCTATGGAACCAACTGCCAGAGGACATTAAAAATGCTTCTGCTGTTGGCAGCTTCAAATCTAGGTTAAAGAAAGCATCTGTTTTCAGATGCTTTCTGTTAAATAATTAATATTTTTACATTTTTTATAATCTTTACTTTCTCTGCATGTTTTAACTTTACTTTAACTTATTCTATTTTATTCCGCTGGTTTCTTTTTCTTTTTCTCCTTTTTCTTTTTGGCATTTTATTATTTTATTTCTACTATTGTTTAATTCTTATTATTTTCTTTTAATTCTTTTAATTCTTTTAATTAATTGTTTTAGAATAAAAATAAAATTCATCTCATCTCATTATCTCTAGCCGCTTTATCCTTCTACAGGGTCGCAGGCAAGCTGGAGCCTATCCCAGCTGACTACGGGCGAAAGGCGGGGTACACCCTGGACAAGTCGCCAGGTCATCACAGGGCCGACACATAGACACAGACAACCATTCACACTCACACCTACGGTCAATTTAGAGTCACCAGTTAACCTAACCTGCATGTCTTTGGACTGTGGGGGAAACTGGAGCACCCGGAGGAAACCCACGTGGACACGGGGAGAACATGCAAACTCCGCACAGAAAGGCCCTCGCCAGCCCCGGGGCTCGAACCCAGGACCTTCTTGGGCCCAATCCCAATTCTAATTTCTACCCCTCCGCCTTCCCCTCCGCCTTCCCCTTGGCCCTTCCCCTTGAAACTGAGCTACAAGGGCTTGAAATTCAACCCTTACGTATTGGGATAGCCCTTCAACGATCGCATACATCATCGCGTACCTCCGTCAGCGTTTACGTTAGCAAAACGTGACCAAATGCGTCATTGGCTGCGACCAGCCGCTACAGTCAGAGCCAGAGATCTCTGCTGGCAGGGTGTGATTTGTGAGCTAACACCACTGAATGGGATATCTTTGGCGCTTCGTGCACCACATCCGACAGAATGAGGTGTCAGAACACTCATGTAAACAATAAAAGCGAGAATAACAGAACAAAACGTACGCAGTCAAGCAACCGAAAACAATACTCACTCCCAAAGCTTTTTAGCAGCAGCTTGGATTTCAGAAATCGCTGCTCATTCTCAGCTCGAAAGCGAATCAAGCGGCGTGTTTCCTCTGGATAACAACTTAAAACACGTAAATAATGGAGAAAATACATTTATGACAATCTTTCGCCGCGGGAACCGCCATCTTTCTGAAATCCGCATGAAATCTCGCTGAAATCCGCATGGCATTGTGGGAAATCACTCAAACCCCTTCGTTCGGAGTCAGCTCCAGGAAAATCTCCGTTTGGAGGGGTACAGAAGCCCTCCCCCTTCCCCTACCCCTCCGCGTTAACTGGGATTGGGATACCCCTACCCCTTCACGTGAATGCGCAAAATGGAGGGGAAGGGCCAAGGGGTTGGTCCAAGGGGTGAAATGGGATTCGGCCTTGCTGTGAGGCGACAGCGCTAACCACTACACCACCGTGCCGCCTAAAAATAAAATTATTTTATGTAATTTTTTTTTCTCTATTGTTTACTGTTTTTGTTTTTACTTCTGTAAAGCACATTGAACTGCCATTGTGTATGAAATGTGCTATATAAATAAACTTGCCTTGCCTTGCCTTGATATGTCATCTATGTTCTATTCTGAATAAAATATGGAATTTTGAAACTTCCACTTCATTGCATTCCATTTTTATTTACAATTTGTACTTTGTCCCAACTTTTTTGGAATCGGGGTTGTATATTTATCTTGGTATTAAGCTCTGTTTTAAATGACCACTTACATTCCATGAGTTTATTTGAGTATCTTCACTGTCTTATATGTGCATTGAATGTCCTGAGAAGGAGCTCAAATTGCAGTTGCTAAAATAGTAATAATTTATTGATATAAGGTGTGGGCGGCATGGTGGTGTAGTGGTTAGCGCTGTCGCCTCACAGCAAGAAGGTCCTGGGTTCGAGCCCCGGGGCCGGCGAGGGCCTTTCTATCCAGAGTTTGCATGTTGTCCGCGTGGGTTTCCTCCGGGTGCTCCGGTTTCCCCCACAGTCCAAAGACATGCAGTTTAGGTTAACTGGTGACTCTAAAGTGAGTGTGAATGGTTGTCTGTGTCTATGTGTCAGCCCTGTGATGACCTGGCGACTTGTCCAGGGTGTACCCCGCCTTTCGCCCGTAGTCAGCTGGGATAGGCTCCAGCTTGCCTGCGACCCTGTAGAAGGATAAAGCGGCTAGAGATAATGAGATGAGATATAAGGTGTTTTGTGGTCACTGTACTACACTGTAGTGTGTCATGTGGTAATGTATTATATGACAATGCAACTTATCGATATTACCATATACAGTATCAGTTGTAATTATGTTTTATGAATTTACCTGCAACTCTGACAATATCATTTTCAGTGACTGATAAAATGGTTTTGAAAGTTTCTAGTGGCGGCATGGTGGTGTAGTGGTTAGCACTGTCACCTCAAAGCAAGAAGGTTCTGGGTTTGAGCCCAGTGGCCAATGGGGGGGCCTTTCTGTGTGGAGTTTGCATGTTCTCCCCTTCTCTGCATGGTTTTCCCCACAGTCCAAAGACATGCAAGTTAGGCTAATTGCTGGCTCTAAATTGACCATAGGTATGAATGGTTGTGTGTCTCTGTGTCAGCCCTGTGATGACCTGGCAACTTGTCCAGGGTGTACCCTGCCTCTCACCTACAGTCAGCTGGGATAGGCTCCAGCTTGCCTGCAACCCTGCATAGGATAAGTGGTTATGGATAATGGATGGAATGCAAGCTCCTAGTTTTAAAACATTTTTTGATCTGGTAATTTTCTTTCAGAGATTTCATTTACAACATGTCTCTGACAGCTCAAAATGCCTCTCCATGCATTTAAAAACTGCAGAGTTTCTGGGGGCCTCTGGTGGACCCACAGACCTCTGGCCTTACTGGGTTGATGCCCCCTAGTTCCATTTTTCTGGATCCGCCCCTGCAGCAGCTGCCCACTGCTAACCAGCTGTTGTACCTGGGTTTGAAATGGGCCATTATGTAGTGGGTTGGCCACACCCCAGAACATCAGCAGCAGCAGTTCTAGACAGTGGCCTTCAATCAAGGAGACTGGCCCATTCACATTTCTGCAACAGCTCCGGGACACCTGTCAATGGTGATTTACTGGCAGTAGATTGCAGCATGGATAGAGGTCATCAATGTGGTTGTATTGGAACAATTCATTTCCCAGCTACCAATATGATCAACAGAGTGGGTTTAAGGCCATTGCCCAGTGTCACTGAATGAGGCAATCCAGCTGGTTGAGGACCACTTGCCAGGCAGGCAGGTAGGCAGGCACCCTGCTCCTCCCCTGTCCTTTCCTCAGAGATGCGTGGGCCCACTCCCCTGAAGCCAGCTCCCCAAACCTGGGGTTCCTCTCTCTCTCTTCTTTGTCTGTGTTCCCTGCCTCACAGGTGAGTGACTGCAACTGCAAAAGGAAAGACTCGGCCAGTATGCTGGCACTGCAGGGAAGAAGAGTACTTCCAAGACTAATGTCAGATGATGGAGGTGAGGGCATTGGTCCAGATCCCATATGCACCACATGCCATCCCTGTTTGAGCCAAGCTGTATTGCATAGCTGTGTGTATTCAATGAGGTACATACCATGCATTGATGAATTCAAGTTGCAACCTAGCCCTGCGGTGATCTGGCGACTTGTCCAGGGTGTACCCCACCTCTTGCCCATAGTTAGCTGGGGTAGGCTCCAGCTTGCCCATGATCCTGCACAGGATAAGCGTTTATGGATAATGGATGGATGAATGAATCGAAGCTGCAACCTGACCTCAATTCACCAAAACCTGGCTCAAAGTGAGGCACTGGGGGCAGCACATCATGTGAAGGTGAGGTGTTGTTGAGGAGAGCCCCTTCGAACAAATCAGCATGGCTCTTGTCCAGCCATTAGACTGGACCGCATGAAGATATGATTTTGTATAAGTCCTACTGGATTATGCAATTACAGAAAAGCTTTTAGTGCTGCTAGATCAATGTATCTCTCCACCCAAATACAAGATAACAAAATAATCCTTGATTCTTATTTAATACTGTAGCAAATTGAGTTAGGAATAAGACCACCATAGAAACATGCATACTGTCATGGAGTGAACTGTGACCCTTACAAGTTGCGCACCTAGCGTGCAGTCAGTCATCTGCTGGTGCTTTAACATCTAAGCTGACTTGCCACTAGTGTCACTGGCATTCTCCTCATATTATAAATACTATTTGCATTGTTTCATATTACTGGTTTTCTGGTCATTTTCTCATTTATCACTAATTGCCATAACTTCATTACCATTCTAACAACTGTGTTGTGTATGAATGTGAGGAAAAGTCTACCAGCATTTGAATCAACCAGTTTGTTTGTCATAATATTCTGCTGAAATATGTTCACCACTCATCTGTATTAACTTTGGCTGGTTTCCACAAATGCAAATATTCATACTAGTTGTTAAACAGTTCATTCACGTTCATTCCAGCATCCACTTCCTGGTTCTGGGGGCAAACCAAAGGACAATGCAATTCACTGAAATAGGGGTGTTTGGCAGGGACCTGAGGGTACGATCCATTTTGGAAGGGGTGTTTTCATAGTTATTGCCATAGTAGGGATCCTAACTGTACAGAAATGTTTTGGGTGAGTGAAAAATGATATTGCTTGTTAGTTTATTTTATGTTTTCTTATTTGATTTGTTACTTTGTGAGGATTTTGTTGACATTGGGTTAATTGATTATTTTTGTGAATGGTGTAAGCCAGTGGGAGGGGCTACAGCTAGCTTTAGGCTGTATTAGACGCCATGGCTCCAGTCTGTGTGATGTGGCTAAATAAGAAGGTACTGTTGTCTGTAAGGTGGTGAAAAGTTTCTGCAGGGTCCTTTAGCAGCATAGCCTGGCAATTTTATGCCTATTTATTTTGTGTTTTGTACAGTTGTTTTGTCATTTTTTCTGATGTTTTTTTTTGTTGTCATTGCACTGCATGTATTTGCACCTTTTCAAGAAAAATTAGAAAATGACAATTAAAAAAGAGCACTTTTTACTGGAAAACAGTTTCTGCCTCTTCCATTGATGACTCCACCAATCATCCTGCCACACACACTTTCAATATGTAGTAGCAAAGACCATTAATTATTTTCAATGGCAAAATTGAAAACATCTGGTAAAAAAAAGCCAGACAGTTTTTGATAAGTCACTCTTTAGATTCAAAGATTTTTATTGTCAATTCACGATATATCCAGGACATATAGGAGAATCAAAATGCTGTTTCTCTCCCACCTTACTTGTAAAATCAGATAAAAAAATTTTATATTAAAAAAGAAAAAAACCCTAACTCTATCAAATCAGCAATAAGAATGTTTTACTCCTCTTAGAGAAATCAAACAATCTTCACTAATTTACTACTCAAAATCTTCAACTTGTGTACTAGATCCTTTACCAACATGACTCTTCAAACAGATAATGCCAGAAGCAATTAAACCTCATCTCATCTCATTATCTCTAGCCACTTTATCCTTCTACAGGGTCGCAGGCAAGCTGGAGCCTATCCCAGCTGACTACGGGCGAAAGGCGGGGTACACCCTGGACAAGTCGCCAGGTCATCACAGGGCTGACACATAGACACAGACAACCATTCACACTCACATTCACACCTACGGTCAATTTAGAGTCACCAGTTAACCTAACCTGCATGTCTTTGGACTGTGGGGGAAACCGGAGCACCCGGAGGAAACCCACGCGGACACGGGGAGAACATGCAAACTCCACACAGAAAGGCCCTCGCCGGCCCCGGGGCTCGAACCCAGGACCTTCTTGCTGTGAGGCGACAGCGCTAACCACTACACCACCGTGCCACCCGCAATTAAACCTCTTTTAATAAAATAATAAATTCTTCCCTTCATACCGGCTATGTACCTAAATCCTTTAATCAAACCCCTGATTAAAAACCTGACCTCAACTCCTGTCAGCTGTCCAATTATAGGCCAATATCAAACCACTCCTTTATCTCCATGATCCTAGAGAAAGCTGTGGCAGAGCAGTTATGCTCATATCTACATAGGCATTATGTTCATGAACTATATCAGTCAGGATTTAGACCTCATCATACCACAGAGACAACACTGATTAAAGATCAGCGCTCTGACAGGACTGTCTCCTTACTTGTATTGCTTAACCTTCGTGCAGCTTTTGATACCATTGTTCATACTCCTTGCTTCCATACTTCATACATTGTTCATCTACTCCTTGATTGAGTAGAAAATGTCCTTGGAGGGAAGGGAACAGCCCTTTTCTAGCTCGGGTCTTATTTAACATTACATTACAGGCATTTAGCAGACAGTAATTAAGATGTAATGTAATTAAGACCAATGTACAACAGGACCCTGACATACCCACAGCAGTGGGCAGCCTGAGGAGCAGCTGGGGGTTCGGTGCCTTGCTCAAAGATACTTCAGCAGTTCCTGTTGGTCCAGGGAATCAAACTGACAACCTTTTAATCCCAAAGCTGCTTCTCTAATCTTTAGGCCATGGCTTCCCCATCACATTTTAACTGATAAGCAGTTTGTTGATGTAAATTGTGGCTTTTCTATGCATACTAAGGAAAAGTTTGGTGTTCTGCAAGGATCTGTCTTTGGCCCATGACTTTTTTTCTTTACATATTGCTATCTCTGTGTGATATTATTTGTAAGCATGGTATTAGCTTCCACTGTTATGCTGATGACACACAGTTGTACATTTCTGCAAAGCCAGATGAGATACACCAGCTTAATAAAACTGAAGAATGTGTAAAGGACATTAGACATTGGATGCAAATTAATTTCCTTCTACTTCAATCTGACAAGACAAAGTATTTGCACTTGGACCACATGCGGCTAGAAGTAAATTTTCTGATTACATACTAACTCTGGATGGCCTTTCTGTTTCTTCATGTGCAGCAGTAAAAGAATTTGGGGTGATCATTGACTCCAGTCTTTCATTTGAAACTCATGTCGATAATATTATGAGGGTAGCCTTCTTTCATCTCAGAAACACTGCGAAGACACAAAATATGTCACTACATGATGCAGAAAAACTAGTTCATGCCTTTGCTACTCCTAGGTTGAATTATTGTAATGCCTTACTGTCTAGATATTCCAGAAGGTGCACAAACAAGCTCCAGTTAGTTCAATATGCAGCAATAAGTGTCTTTACTAGAACTAGAAGATATGACCACATTACCCCATCTTATTCACACTGCATTGGCTCCCAATCAAATTTCATTGGCTATAATCTACTACAATTTACCTATAAAACACTGAATGGTCTCACGCCACAGTACCTGAGCAAACTTCTGGTCTTTTATGAGCTGCCATACCTACTTGGACCAAAAGGTGCAGGCTATTTGTTGGTACCTCATGGACTGAAAGGTACATCAGGGGGCAGAGCCTTCACTTACAAAGTCCCACAGTTAAGTGGCAGCCTTCCAAATAGTTTTCGGGACTCAGACACAGTCTCAGTGTTTAAGTCTAGGCTGAAAACATTAGTTTACTGAAGCCTTTTGTTAATAGCTTATTAGGTAAAGGGGCGGGCGGCACGGTGGTGTAGTGGTTAGCGCTGTCGCCTCACAGCAAGAAGGTCCTGGGTTCGAGCCCCAGGGCCGGCGAGGGCCTTTCTGTGCGGAGTTTGCATGTTCTCCCCGTGTCCGCGTGGGTTTCCTCCGGGTGCTCCGGTTTCCCCCACAGTCCAAAGACATGCAGGTTAGGTTAACTGGTGACTCTAAATTGACCGTAGGTGTGAATGTGAGTGTGAATGGTTGTCTGTGTCTCTGTGTCAGCCCTGTGATGATCTGGCGACTTGTCCAGGGTGTACCCCGCCTTTCGCCCGTAGTCAGCTGGGATAGGCTCCAGCTTGCCTGCGACCCTGTAGAAGGATAAAGCGGCTAGAGATAATGAGATGAGAATGAGATGAGGTAAAGGGGCAGATCTGGAGGGTTCTTGGGCATAGAGTACTTTGATAAACTGGGATGTATTGATGCTGTCTCCCCCCCCAGTCTCATACATTCATTCAGTTTTGTTGATGGTGAAGTAGCTGACTGTTTTATGTCCCATGGCACCCTTGTCACCTTCTGGTTCTCCTTTTCAGTTATGCTGTCATAGTTAGTCTTGCCAGAGTCCCTGCTTACACTCAGCACACAATATACACTGTTCTTAACCATTGGCAACCAAGTGACAACAGGCATACCTAACTACTGGTGTTTTTCTCTGTCTCTCTCTGTCAAGTTATATGTCAATTCTGAGATACCAGTAATGTTGGCCTCTCCTGCTCTTTGGACTGGCCTGATGCAACCTTATGCCCTACTTCTGGCTGGAGTTTATCATTTGCTCCTCTGTGGATGGCCCCATATATACTGATCCATCTTGATGCCCTGCTTTTGGCTGAGGTTCTCATTACTTCACTCCTCTGGAGGATGGCCCCATATGGACAGTCTAAAGATACCATTAGAAGATGGCTCTGGACACTTGCAGTTTTGCTATGATTCAAGAGAACTTTGTCAATACTTCCCTATACTGTACAAGTATACAGCACATTGAAATATAATTTCAAGTCACCATCAATGACCAGTTGATAACTTAAAAAACATAGACTTCAAATTAAAATTGGAATGAATTTCCTGGTTACACAGTTGCATTTTTTTTACTATATAGGACACCTGCAATGGATTTAATTATGGGGCTTTTCCACTACCAACACGGCTGAGTTGGGCTGAGCCATGCGGTGCTGAGTTGGGCTGAGTCGAGCTGAGTGGGGCTGTTGGGGTTCCATTTCGACTACAACCGCGCTGAACCGTGCTGGCTGGAAGTGGGTGGACACATTGGGTGGAGTTAGCGAAAGTGGGTGGACGTCACGTGATGTCGTTAGGTGGTGCAAACAGTGACATCAGTGACCTTTTAAGCAGTAGTCTCACAACCCGGATAGTAAACAATAAACATGGAGGACATGGAGTCGTTAGTGTTGCTGGTCTTGGTGCTGTGGCTTGTTGGGTTGGTCTTCCATCTTCTAGTTTTCTGATCTTCTTCTTCTTCTTTGTCGTAATTCTTCTTCTTCCAGGTTTACGGTGTTTACAGATCCCAGCGTGCTCGCGGGGCATGCGTGGGCATGTGAGGACACTCCTCCTCACCAATCAGTGCACAGGGGAGTGTCTCCTCACGCCCCTAGCCCCACTCGGCTCGGTTGGGCTCACTTCAGCCCCACTCCAAAACCGTGCGAGTTTTGGGTGCTGAGTAAGGCTGAAGTGAGCTCAGTCGTGCTGCTCTGAGGTAGTTGAAACGCGAGCCGTGTTGGGCTGAAGTGAGCTGAAGTGAGCTGAAAAAGGGTAGTGGAAAAGGCTCATTAATGCGTGTACTCTGTGTTGCAGTGAATGGCAGAAGGCATAACAGGGGGAGAGTGCTGAAAGCCAGAGAGAGAGAAGGGATGTCGTGATCCAGCACAGAGCTATGTCTGTGTTTTAAAGTTGTTGTGTCTCAGACTGAGATTGTTGTCTAGTAAAGCCACTGAAAAGCACAGAGTTAAGCAAAAGCAGAGGTGGACAGTAACAAAGTACATTTACTTGAGTACTGTACTTAAGTACACTTTGAGTATCTGTACTTGAGTATTAATTTTTTGGCAACTTATGACTCTAACTTCACTACCTTTGAAAGACAAATATCATACTTTTTACTCCACTACATTTCTATCAAGGTCCTCGTTACTATGAAGTGGTTTTGAAAGTGGATGTTTTTTTTTCCTTTTCTTTTCTAAAACGTGATTGGTTTTTTCGCAGGTGACACTGAGACAGCCTATCAATAGGGTCAGGTCATGTCACGTCCATAGACTGGATAAAATCAAGATCAATGATTTCTCCACAGCATTATTTAATATGATCAGTTGATGGGAGAACGGAAGGAGGCGGTTCTTCTTGGGAATGCATGCACCCACGGTTCTACAGCTAGAACCCATGTTTCAGTTTTCTGAAAGGAATAAAGAGTGGTTTTGTTTTAAATGTTTGTTTGCTTTGTTTGCCTAAAATGGAGCGCATCATAGCCTACAAAAACTTGCCGTCCAACCTGCAGAAGCATACGGTATTTAGGTATGTAAACATTTTATTCCAAAAGAAAGCTTGCAATGAAGTTTTAGGTGTTTTTAGAGCTAGCGATAATGTTGCAATAGCAGTCTGGTTAGTCAAATGACTTTCTATGGATTTTCCCACCAAGTTGCCCTAACCTTGTCCACAGCTAATGATAACACACAGCTAGTTAATTGGATACTGTTAGTTAGCATGTAAAAACAGAGTTATGCTAACATGAATAACATTAACTTATCTGTAGTGCTTTCAGAAATGTTTTAGCATAATCTTGCCAAATAAACAAAACGTAGAAATCTCTCTTTTTTAGTAATGTTAACTACCCAATATGATTTCGAGTTTGAAAAGATTTTGCTAGCATGTCAGGTGGAGCTTCACTGACTATCTAGTTTAACATTAAACCACCATGATTCCACAGGCAGATTCATATGTGCATGAATACATACACTTGCACACATGCATGTGAGATCTGTGAGATGAACAGTATTGTACTAGTCAGTCACAACAAATTGCTGGAATTTTTTGTTTTGATGTCAGATGGTGGTCTTGTGCCTTTTTTTTTTTCTTGCTTAAAGCAGTGTTGCTGTTGGGCAGTTATTAAGCTCGAGGTGTGGACCTCAAGGTTGCATTATCCTAATGGGCTTCATGGGCAGCTGCCCAGGGCCTTGGCCACTAGGAGGCCTAGGAGGTAGCGGGATCGGAAAATATGAAATTATATTTTCAGAAGTTTTGATCATATTGATAACATTTTTGATGCATTTTGCCACCCGTAAGGAAGCCCACCTTGTCCCGTCGCATAAATCACCCGTCATTGTCAATATGATCACTGTCCACCATGTCTTCACACGCTACGCCAGCTTGAGTTCAGTGATTTAATTAATGACTTTGCTTTCCCAGCCCTGTGATGACCTGGCGACTTGTCCAGGGTGTACCCCGCCTTTCGCCCGTAGTCAGCTGGGATAGGCTCCAGCTTGCCTGCGACCCTGTAGAAGGATAAAGCGGCTAGAGATAATGAGATGGGATGAGACTTCGCTTTCCAGAAAAGTAGGAAAGTGCCCTTGTAAGTTGACCCATGGCTGTCAAACTGAATGCGCAAAGCTGTGTGCCACTGCTGTTTGGGACATTACGTGTGTGAAAGGATGAAATGTTTCACATAGCCTAACATTTTGAGATTTATTTCTGAGAAGCAAGATATTTTTCTTTCTTTGTTATTGCTCTTTGTTTTCACAAGTTAAAAGTCGCCTGGATTCCAAAATGAAAACGAACGGTTATATACCAAATGAATGTTCTTGTTCTGAATACTAAAGAAACTGTTGTCGGCCTAGGTTATGTTCTTGACATGTTGTTCATTGACTCACTCATTCAAAGGCTTCTTGAGGCTAAACTTTAGTTAACCAGACTTGTTAACCGTGATGTCTGATGGATTTTTTTCACCATGCAATTGCCTATTTCACCATTGCTTTTTCTCGATTAAATAGGTGTTGATGGATATAAAGTTTTATCGTTCAATAGTATTTCTAATTGTGCCACTGTCATTATTTAAGTTTCTGTGTTAGACAGGCACGTCTGAGGGGGTAAATTTGCTGAGCGCAGTTAACAACAGGTGGGGGTGGGGCCTCGGGGGGTGTCTGCCCAGGGCCTTGGCAAGGGTTAACGTGGCCCTGGTGGACCTGGGTTTTAATCAGGTTGGATTGTCATTTTTATTTTCTGAGCAAGCTGCATTTACAGCTATTCCACTGTCTTCCTGATTAACATACATATACATGTGTGCACACACTGCCAGAGCTGTGTCAGAACACTACCTCACCTCTTCAATCTCCCAAACTCCTGTTCTGTCACAGTATCTTATACATTTTTGGGGCCTGATTAAATTATTTAAGATTATAAAATTTAAAGTTTAAATTTTTATTTTTTATAATAGACACCCATTAAAAGTATTTTTGTCAGTCAATAGTTCTGTGATGTCACAAAGGGCCAATTTCGTTCTCTCTCTCTCTCTCTCTCTCTCTCTCTCTCTTTGTGTGTGTGCAGGTGTGTGGGCCTGCAATTTGATACAGACAGCCCTTTCTCTTCAACATTAGTACACTATCTATTCAGTCACATGCATAAACACCACCCTGAACTGCAAATTGCCACAAAATCCAAAATCATCAACAGCGCTTGTCCTCTAATTTCTCCAACCCCAAATAGAAATACCGCTCTGAGTGCCTACTGTCTCAAAGCAAAAAAATAAATACCCTCATGACCTCAAATTTCCCCAAGCCCAAATATAAATTCCACCGTGCCTGCTAATTTCCATGAAACCAAAAATAAATACCAGGTAACCCATGACCCAAATACCATTCTGGCTCTTAATTTCCTTACTGACCAAAAATAAATACATTTGCCCAAACCCAAATATACAGTCCCAGCTGAAAGTATTGAAATGGCAAGGCAAGATAAATTATTTGTTTTTGACATACACTGAAGACATCTGTGTTTGAGATCAAAAGAAAAACTATGAGACAATAATGGAACTTCAGCCTTCATTCACTGATATTTACATCTATGTATGTTAAACAACTAAAAACATGGTACCTTTTGTTTGAATTAACATTATTCAAATGATGTTCCAAAAATATTGGAACATGTGACTGACAGGCGTTTCTTGTTGCCTAGGTGTGTCATGTTAGCTTGATTGATTTGTTTCACTAATTAATAACACTGAATGTCTACTGTTGGTCTGAGCCCTGGATTTCACCTGGGAAGACTGCATTTGATGTTAATAAGAATAAACCAACATGAAAACCAGAGAGGCTGTCTATGGGAGAAATGTAAGCCATTTTGAAGCCATCCTGAAAAATAAAGAAACCATTGGTGCATTAACAACTTTGACCTCAAACAGGTCAGCCGAGGGAAAACAAAATCAGTTGACTAATGACAGAAGAGTTGAACCACTCCGTAAAGTCTTCTCCAGAACATCCCAAAGGCTTTCAGTGGGGTTAAGGTCAGGACTCTGTGGTGGCCAATTCATGTGTGAAAATGATTCTTCATGCTCCTTGAGCCACTTGTTCAAAATCTGAGCCCAATGAATGCTGGCATTGTAATCAGACAAAAAAAAAATTTATATATATATATATATATATATATATATATATATATATATATATATATATATATACACACACACACACACACACACACACACAGTGGTGCTTGATAGTTTGTGAACCCTTTAGAATTTTCTATATTTCTGCATAAATATGACCTAAAACAACATCAGATTTTCACACAAGTCCTAAAAGTAGATAAAGAGAACTCGGTTAAACAAATGAGACAAAAATATTATACTTGGTCATTTATTTATTGAGGAAAATGATCCAATATTACATATCTGTGAGTGGCAAAAGTATGTGAACCTTTGCTTTCAGTATATGGTGTGACTCCCTTGTGCAGCAATAACTGCAACTAAACATTTCCAGTAACTGTTGATCAGTCCTTTACACCGGTTTGGAGGAATTTTAGCCCATTCCTCTGTACAGAACAGCTTCAAGTCCGGGATGTTGGTGGGTTTCCTCACATGAACTGCTCGCTTCAGGTCCTTCCACAACATTTCGATTGGATTAAGGTCAGGACTTTGACTTGGCCATTCCAAAACATTAACTTTCTTCTTCTTTAACCATTCTTTGGTAGAACGACTTGTGTGCTTAGGATTGTTGTCCTGTTGCATGACCCACCTTCTCTTGAGATTCAGTTCATGGACAGATGTCCTGACATGTTCCTTTAGAATTCGCTGGTATCATTCAGAATTTATTGTTCCATCAATGATGGCAAGCCATCCTGGCCCAGATGCAGCAAAACAGGCCCAAACCATGATACTACCACCACCATGTTTCACAGATGGGATAAGGTTCTTATGCTGGAATGCCGTGTTTTCCTTTCTCCAAACATAGCGCTTCTCATTTAAACCAAAAAGTTCTATTTTGGTCTCATCTGTCCACAAAACATTTTTCCAATCGTCTTCTGGCTTGTCCATGCATTCTTTAGCAAACTGCAGACGAGCAGCAAATGTTCTTTTTGGAGAGCAGAGGCTTTCTCCTTGCAGCCCTGCCATGCATACCATTGTTGATCAGTGTTCTCCTGATGGTGGACTCATGAACATTAACATTAGCCAATGTGAGAGAATCCTTCAGTTGATTAGAAGTTACCCTGGGGTCCTTTGTGACCTCGCCGACTATTACATGCCTCGCTCTTGGAGTGATCTTTGTTGGTCGACCACTCCTGAGGAGGGTCACAATGGTCTTGAATTTCCTCCATTTGTACACAATCTGTCTGACTGTAGATTGGTGGAGTCCAAACACTTTAGAGATGGGTTTGTAACCTTTTCCAGCCTGATGAGCATCAACAACGCTTTTTCTGAGGTCCTCAGAAATCTCCTTTGTTCAAGCCATGATACACTTCCATAAACGTGTGTTGTGAAGATCAGACTTTGATGGATCCCTGTTCTTTAAATAAAACAGGGTGCCCACTCACACCTGATTGTCATCCCATTGATTGAAAACACCTGACTCTAATTTCACCTTCAAATTAACTCCTAATCCTAGAGGTGCACATACTTTTGCCACCCACCAATATGTAATATTGGATCATTTTCCTCAATAAATAAATGACCAAGTATAATATTTGTCTCATTTGTTTAACTGGGTTCTCTTTATCTACTTTTAGGACTTGTATGAAAATCTGATGTTTTAGGCCATATTTATGCAGAAATATAGAAAATTCTAAAGGGTTTATATATATATATATATATATATACACAACGGAACTAGAGACCAGAGGTTTAAGCTGTGACACATGGAAAGTGGGGTGAATACGTCGCATGGTGAGTGGTAATGCCAGTCTGACAGAACATGGATTGATTGCCCTGCTGATGAGGAAGGGTCCTAGGTATCTGGGTGCCAGCTTGCGGGAGATGGTTCTGAGTGGCAGATGGCATGTGGAGAGCATGACTCGCTGCCCCACCTGGTAAGTGGGTGCCTTAGAGCGGTGTTTGTCGGCCTGCCTCTTGGATGCTAGGGTGGAGCGAATGAGTCTTCTCCGAGCCAATGCCCACATCTTCCTGCAGCGGTGTATGAAGGGCTGAGGGTACGGCGACCTCCTCCTCTTGGTTGGGGAAGAGTGGTAGTTGCTAACCTAGGGAGCACTGGAAGGGCGAGAAGCTTGTGGCAGATGAAGGGAGAGTGTTGTGAGTGTACTCGACCCAAGGTAAGTACTTACTCCAAGAAGCATCATCCCTGGGCACCATGCACCTGAATGCTGCCTCCAAAGCTTGATTCGCCTGTTCAATCTGGCCATTGGTTTGAGGATGGAACCCTGAGGAGAGGCTACAGGAGGCCCCAATGAGTTTGCAGAAGGCCCTCCAGAATTGTGCAGTGAACTGAGGACCCCGGTTGGAAACAATGTCAGTGGGGAGTCTGTGTAGGCGGAAAACATGAAGGATGAGTAATTCGTCGATTTCTTTAGCTGTGGGAAGCTTGGGCAGAGGGATGAAATGGACTGTCTTGTAGAACCAGTCAATAACTGTGAGGATGCATGTGTTGCTACGTGAGTTGGGGAGTCCTGTGACGAAGTCCAGGGTGATGTGAGACCAGGATCAATGAGGACTCGGGAGGGGTCTTAGCAGGCCAGCAGAAGGTCGATTGGCTGTCTTGTTTCGGGCACATGTGTCGCAGGCTGCCACGAACTCCTGGACATCTTCCTTGATGGATGGCCACCAGAAGCGCTGTTGGATGAGTGCCAGGGTTCGAGCAGCTCCTGGATGACAAGCCAACTTGGAGCCATGACCCCACTGCAGCACCTTGGTTCGCACAGAACAGGGAACAAACAGATGGTTAGGTGGTATGTTGCTTGAATTACCTTCTCCCGGGTCCTGCTCCAGGGCCTTCTGCACCAATGTCTCTACCCCAAGTAGGGCGGCCCCCACCAGACAGTGTGGAGGGAGGATGGTTTCAGGCATACTAGACTCCTCCTGGTGGGCAGAGAATATCCTGGACAGGGCGACAGGTTTGCCGTTCTTGGAGCCTGGGCAGTAGGAGAGTGTGAATTGGAACCGGGAGAAGAAGAGAGACCATCGGGCTTACTGTGAGTTAAGGCGTTTGGCGGATTTGAGGTATTCCAGATTCTTGTGGTTGGTCCAGATGAGGAAGGGGAGATCCGACCCCTCGAGCCAGTGCCTCTGAGGCTAGCTTGACGGTTAACAGCTCTCTGTCACTGATGTTGTAATTTCGTTCAGCAGGGGACATCCAGCGAGAGAAGGAGCAGGGGTGGACCCTGTTATTGTTGGCCCTCTGGGAGAGGATGGCTCTGACTCCAGACTCGGAAGCGTCGACTTCCACGATAAACTGTTTTGTGGGATCAGGTATGGTGAGAATGGGTGCTGTGGTGAACTTGTGCTTGAGCATGGAAAAGGCTCTCTCTGCTTCCTCTCCCCACTTGAATGAGGTCTTAGTCGAGGTTAAAGCTGTGAGAGGTCCAGCTGCTGTGCTGAAGTTGCGGATAAAGCACCTGTAGAAATTGACGAATCCCAAGAAGCGCTGGAGCTCTCGTTGTGAGGATGGGGTGGGCCAGTCAGCGACTGCCTCAAGCTTGAGGGGGTCCATCTGGATCCTAGCCGGGGAGATGATGAACCCCAGAAATGAGACAGAGATTTGGTGAAATTCGCTTTTCTCCGCCTTGACATATAGCTTATTTTCTCGCAGGCACTGGAGGACCTGCCGGACATGGCCCCGATGTTCCTCCAGGGAGCGAGAGAAGATCAGGATGTCATCCAGGTACACAAAAATGAAGATGTTGAGAAAGTCCCTCAGGATGTCGTTGATGAGTGCCAGAAGACTGCGGGTGTGTTGGTCAGGCCGAAAAGGACCACAAGGTACTCGTAGTGGCCAGTCGTGGTGTTGAAGGCCATCTTCCACTCGTCCCCCTCCCTGATCCTGATGAGCTGGTAGGCATTGCGTAAGTCCAACTTGGTGAATATCTTGGCTCCCTGGAGTAGTTCAAAGGCCGTAGTCATGAGCAGTAGTGGGTAGCAGTTCTTGACTGTGATGGCATTGAGACCTCAATAATCAATGCATGGGCGGAGTGACTTGTCCTTCTTATCCACGAAGAAGAATCCCACCCCTGCTGGGGAGGAAGAAGGGTGGATGATTCCAGCTGCCAGAGACTCAGAGATGTACTTCTAAATAGCTTGCCTTTCGACGGGAGACAGAGAGTAGAGTCGCCCTTTGGGTGGCGCTGTCCTGGGCAGGAGGTCAATTCCGCAGTCATAGGGTCTGTGAGGAGGGAAGGACACTGCTTGGGTCTTGCTGAAAACAAGTCTTAAGTCCAGGTATTCCAGAGGCACATGAGAGAGGTCAGGAAACTCACTGGCTGGAGGCTGTGGTGGTCTGGCGGGAGGCAGAGCGGAGTTCAGACAGGAAGCTAGGCAGGAATGGCTCCAGCCTAGGATGGTGTTATTGGCCCAGTTTAGGTGAGGGTTTTGCAGGGTTAACCAGGGTAATCCTAGGATGATGGGTATGTGGGGGTTGTTCATGACATGGAGCTGGATGGTTTCTGAGTGGTTACCAGAAATCCTCAGGGTGAGTGGGGCGGTAAGGTGGGTGATGGTGGTCAAGCCGGTGTCATTCAGTGTCAGGACTGTGAGAGGGACGTCGAGGGTGAGTAGCAGAATTCCCAGACGCTTGGCAGTGGTGGAGAAGATTAGGTTCCTATCTGCCTCTGAGTCAACAAGGGCCTGGAGATGGTGATGCTGGTTGTCATGGATAATGATGACAGGGAGTAACGGTCGATCAGCGGGGGACTGGTTCTGAGTGTTGTCCGGGCACCTCGATTCACTGGTGGGGCTCATCCTTTTAGCAGGCAGGCTCGACAGGTGTGTCCTCACTGACCACAGTAGAAACAGGACCCTGTGCTCCGCCGGCGTTGTCGTTCCTCCACTGAAACCTGTACCCAGTCTACCTGCATAGGTTCGACGGACAAGGCAGCAGGTGGAGAGGAGGTGAAGCTGGGGCGGGTCTTTTCTCTCCTCCGTTGCTGGATCCGGGCATTGATGTGGTTGGCGAGGTCCATGAGACTGGAGAGGTCCGATGGCAGTTCCCATGATACCAGCTCATCCTTAATGACATCAGACAAGCCATGCAGGAACGTGTCAACCTGGGCATTCTCGTTCCAACCGCATAATGCCGCCAATGTCCGGAACTCGATGGCATAGTCCGAGGCAGACCGGGACCCCTGCTGCAGCTCCATAAGTTCCTTAGCGGCCTCCTGGCCGAACAGAGAACAGTCGAAAGTTCGCCTCATCTCTTCGGAGAAATCTTTGAAACAGGAGCAGAAGGGAGTGTCGGCATCCCAGACCACTGTTCCCCACTCCCTGGCCTTGCCAGTGAGAAGCGTGATGATATATGCCACCCAGGAGCATTCTGTGGGGAAGGTCAGAGGTTGCAGCTCCATGATCAATGAGCATTGAGACAAGAACGATCTACATGTACCTGGCTCTCCATTGTAGAGCTGAGGCACTGGGAGTCTTGGCTCATGGGAAAAGGCAGTGGCAGAAGCTGAAGTTGGAGACTGCCGTGCAGAGGTAGGCACAGCTTGATTGTGCTGCATTTTTGTGGTGAGGAGGTTGAGTGAGTTGGACAGGGTGGTGAGGTCCTGTGTAATCTTTTGGAGGTCTTGCTGATGGGTCCCGAGGAGAGTCCCTTGCTGCTGGATGGCCATTCTCAGATGGGTGAGTTCTGCTGGATCCATGTTGGCCAGAACGTACTGTTAGGAGTCGTGAAGGGGTAGTGGGATAAGGATCCAGAAGCAGAACACAGACAGTAGTTAAATAAATAGAGAGATTTAATCCAGGGAAAAGGGCATGGCACAAGGGTAAACAAACGGAACAAAAACAAATGGCAAAAATAATCCAGATACAGTAACAAGAGACTGAAAACTGGACAAAAACACAAAAACAGGCAAGGACAAAAATGCTAGGACAAGAAACCAAAAACAAGAAAAAAAACCCTCATGCAAAAAACCATGAACTGGAATAAACCCTTTGTGCAAAAACCATGAACTAGAAATAAACCCTTAGTGTAAAAACCATGAAATAGAAAAATGAGCTTGAGCAAACAACCATGAAACATAACAGAGGCACAGACACGGCTCGAAGCAAAGCGAGACATTCTGGCAAAGTTCCTTCTTCTTCTTCTTCTGTCGATTTATTGGCGGTTAACAATCGATGTGTATTACCACCACCTACCGGGCTGAGATGTGATCTCAAGGGATATTAATCATTGCAAATGCCTGCATGAGGATAAATCAAAACTGAGCCTGTAGTCAGACCTTGAGCAGGTCACATCTTAATTATATCACTGTTCTAATGAATGTTCAGATGTATGTGTGTGAGTGAAACCTTGGCGATGGTATACAATAATAAGATGTTCTTATGATATGATAACAATGTGCAGACAGATATCAAAGGCCATTCCTTAGGTCAGAGATAGCAAAGGGCAAGATGTTCCTGATAGAATGTTCAAAAATATATCAATATTATGTCTCGAGCAATGTGTCATCACAACAGTACAGTACACAGTGAGACCCAAGGTCACAGAAGAATTCTAGCCTTCTAGCTGAAATAGTAAAATAGAATGGAGTAGAATATTAACAATATTAAGAGATGTCTGCTTGAGTTAATCCTTGCTCTTCTTGATGTGTATTGGTGCTCAGAGGGTGGGCATGCCCTATCAGCCCTCGTCCCACCTCACCGGAGCTTAGAGAAACTCCGGCCAAATTATCTAGAATTTGTGTAGAATGCTAAACCACAGTGATTCATCCAATCCCGTGGGTTTTCCTCGGGGTCTGGGTACCTTAACACAATTTCCCCTCCTACTGGTGACACGAAAGGACAGTCTCGAGATTAATTATTCTGTGTTAACTCATACAGACATGCACGCACTAATTCTTCCCGTGGTATTCTCCACGAGGATAAACCAATTCTTCCCGTGACGACCAGTCACAAGGATAAACAAATTGTCCCATGAAGCCATTCATGAGGATAAACAAATCTTCCCGTGAAACCCTTCAAGAGGATAAACAAATCTTCCCATGAGGATAAACAAATCTTCCCATGAAACCATTCATGAGGATAAATAAATCTTCTCATGAAACCATTCATGAGGATAAACAAATCTTCCCATGAGGATAAACAAATCTTCCCATGAAACCATTCATGAGGATAAACAAATCTTCCCATGAGGATAAACAAATCTTCCCATGAAACCATTCATGAGGATAAACAAATCTTCCCATGAGGATAAACAAATCTTCCCATGAAACCATTCATGAGGATAAACAAATCTTCCCATGAAACCATTCATGAGGATAAACAAATCTTCCCATGAGGATAAACAAATCTTCCCATGAAACCATTCACGAGGATAAACATCTTCCCGTGAAACCCTTCATGAGAATAAACAAATAAACAAGTAATTGCAGACTGATTATAACAAAAAAAAAACTAAATTCTATTTGCTAGTTGAGTGTCCTTTAAATACTGTGTTAGAGCTGTTACTGCTGATTGTGTGAATGGCTGACTTAATAAGTTATCTATAGTTACAGATTTTCTTAATGTTCTCCCCATCTTCTCTCTTTCACTGGAATACTGTGTACAGTGTATAAGAACATGCTCAACCTTTTCTACTTCTCCACAGTATGCACAGGCCCCAGAATGATGTTCCCCTATTGTATACAACCCACTATTTAGACTTGTGTGTCCTATCCTCAGCCTCGTCAACCAAACCTCCTCCTGTCATTTCAGGTCACCACCCCTTCTAAACACCACCTCCTTTTGTAAATTATATAGATGCCTTCCTTTCTCCTCTGTATTCCATCTCTCCTGCCACATTTTGTTGATGTTGTCTTTAATTATTACTTTAATTTCTGCCTTGCTTAATGGGACTTCTAACTCAACCTCATTTGCCTTGATGGCCTCTTTGGCCATTTTATCCACTTTCTCATTACCCTCAACCCCCTTATGAGCTGGAACCCATGTGAACTGAATAAAAGTTTTATGTAGATTTATCTTAAATACGAGATGGTTAATTTCATCTAAGAGATCTTGTCGGCATGTAGATTTTCCACTCTGGATACTATTTCGGCAAAGTTCCTGTCTGAGAATGACGTTTATATAACAGCAGAGAAAACCAGGAAGTGAATGCAGGCATGAAGGAATTCCCGTTTCGGATTCAGATCGGAGCTGGCATGAGAGATTCGTAATCTCCGGAGTGGATGTCCGGAGCGGAGCATGACAGTATTTGGTTCCACAAAAGTCCATAAAAATTCACCCAAAAAAAAAGAAAAAAAAACTGAATTGTTGTTAAAAATCAATAACATTATGCAATAGAAATAAAACTGTAGAATATTTTAAGTGTCTCAGGTCAATATAGAGAACAGAATGTCTCATCTCTAGCCGCTTTATCCTTCTACAGGGTCACAGGCAAGCTGGAGCCTATCCCAGCTGACTACGGGCGAAAGGCGGGGTACACCCTGGACAAGTCGCCAGGTCATCACAGGGCTGACACATAGACACAGACAACCATTCACACTCACATTCACACCTACGGTCAATTTAGAGTCACCAGTTAACCTAACCTGCATGTCTTTGGACTGTGGGGGAAACTGGAGCACCCGGAGGAAACCCACGCGGACACGGGGAGAACATGCAAACTCCACACAGAAAGGCCCTCGCCGGCCCCGGGGCTCGAACCCAGGACCTTCTTGCTGTGAGGTGACAGTGCTAACCACTACACCACCGTGCCGCCCCAAGAACAGAATGTATTACTGAATTCCCTATAAACAACAAGATTAACTAATTGGACAGGCAAAAAGTCATTCTTGTCTTTATAAAATAGGGGGGAAAAGATGACTGGTTTTCAAATTGATTGAAATAAAGCATAGAAAAACTGCTTTCCACTCATGAGCATTTGTGGAGTCATCACAAAATTGTAACACTGGCTGTCATTGTTTAAATTTATATTTCAGTAATGCAGTGAATGCGTCAATTCCCATACTCCTCCTTTGAACTTCATTTTAATGTTGAACACCCCTGACACCACAGTCTTTAGATCATGTCCACACACTTTACAAAATGCATTTTTCAGTCAAGCTGAACACTCCATTTAGCTGAAAACTGTGTCACACATCAGGAACAATTTTTGAATTTTGAAAATTCTAAAACAAAAAAGGACATGCACAACATCTTGAGCATTCAATATTCAAGATGTTGCACAATTTCTAGGTCACTACTGAAGCAAATTTCCTTTGTACAAAGTCAGATTTTCTGTAAGTCATAACCCTTCCAGTGAAGCACATGTTCAAGAAAACAAATTGGCTACCTCAAAGTGGCAAGTATAGCATTATTAAATAATATGTAAAATGGTGAAGTGGAGTTTATAATGAATCATTTTCACAGGTATCTTGATTTTACTATTGACAGGTAAGGTCAAGTCAAGTTTATTTGTATTGCACTTTTTACAACAGACATTGTCACAAAACAGCTTTACAGAAAATTAAAGACTTTAAACATAGGAGTGAAGTTAAAAAAAAAACTATTCACAAAAGCCTTGACTAAAAAGATATGTTTTCAGCCTAGACTTAAACACTTAGACCATGTCTGAGTCCCAAACACTACTTGGAAGGCTATTCCATAATTGTGGGGCTTTGTAAGAAAAGGCTCTGCCCCTGATGTACGGTAGCCTTCAGTATATGAGGGACCAGCAGATAGTCTGCACCTTTTGATCTCAATAGGTGTGGCAGGTCATAAAGGACCAGAAGTTTACTCAGGTCCTGTGGTGTAAGACTATTCAGTGCTTTAAAAGGTCAATAGTAATATTTTATAATCAATATGAAATTTGATTTGAAGCCAATGCAATATAGATGAGATAGGGGTGATGTGGTCATATCTTCTAGTTCTAGTATGGACTCTTGGTGCTGCATTTTGAACTAACTGGAGCTTGTTTATGCACTTATTGGAACATCCAAACAGTGAGGCATTGCAATAATCAAGTGTAGAGGTAACAAAAGCATGAACTAGTTTTTCTGCATCATTTGGTGACATTATATTTCTTATCTTTGTCTATTCTCACCATACCCAAGCCGACCAAACAGTTCATTGCGGAGGTCGATGCTTCTGAGTCCAGGGTCAGAGCCATTCTCTCCCAGAGGGCCAACGATAACAAGGTCCACCCTGCTCCTTCTTCTCTCGCCGGCTGTCCCATGCTGAATGAAATTATGACATCGGCGACAGTGAGCTGTTGGCCATCAAGCTAGCCTTAGAGGAGTGGAGGCACTGGCTCGAGGGGTCGGATCTCCCCTTCCTTGTCTGGACCGACCACAAAAACCTAGAATACCTCAAGTCCGCCAAACGCCTTAACTCACGGCAAGCCCGATGGTCTCTCTTCTTCTCCCGGTTCCTATTCATGATCTCCTGCCGCCCAGACTCCAAGAACAGCAAACCTGACGCCCTGTCCAGGATATTCTCTGCCCACCAGGAGGAGTCTAGTATGCCTGAAACCATCCTCCCTCCACGCTGTCTGGTGGGGGCCGCCCTACTTGAGGTAGAGACATTGGTGCAGAAGGCCCTAGAGCAGGACCCCGGAGAAGGTAATTCAAGCAACATACCACCTAACCATCTGTTTGTTCCCTGTTCTGTGCGAACCAAGGTGCTGCAGTGGGGTCATGGCTCCAAGTTGGCTTGTCATCCAGGAGCTGCTCGAACCCTGGCACTCATCCAACAGCGCTTCTGGTGGCCATCCATCAAGGAAGATGTCCAGGAGTTCGTGGCAGCCTGCGACACATGTGCCCGAAACAAGACAGCCAATCGACCTCCTGCTGGCCTGCTAAGACCCCTCCCGAGTCCTCATTGATCCTGGTCTCACATCACCCTGGACTTCATCACAGGACTCCCCAACTCAGGTGGCAACACATGCATCCTCACAGTTATTGACCGTTTCTCCAAGACAGTCCATTTCATCCCTCTGCCCAAGCTTCCCACAGCTAAAGAAACCACTGAATTACTCATCCTTCACATTTTCCGCCTACACAGACTCTCCACTGATATCATCTCTGACTGGGGTCCTCAGTTCACTGCACAGTTCTGGAGGGCCTTCTGCAAACTCATTGGGGCCTCCTGTAGTCTCTCCTCAGGGTTCCATCCTCAAACCAATGGCCAGGCGGAACGGGCGAATCAAGATTTGGAGGTGGCACTCAGGTGCATTGCGTCCAGGGATGCCGGTTCTTGGAGTAAGTATTTACCTTGGGTCAAGTACGCTCACAACACTCTCCCTTCATCTATCACAGGTCTCTCATCCTTCCAGTGCTCCCTAGTTTACCAACCACCACTCTTCCCCAACCAAGAGGAGGAGGTCACCATACCCTCAGCCCAGACCTTCATACGCTGCTGCAGGAGGATGTGGGCATTGGCCCAGAGAAGACTCATTCGCTCCGCCCTAGCATCCAAGAGACAGGCTGACAAACACTGCTCTAAGGCACCCACCTACTGGGTGGGGCAGCACATCATGCTCTCCACGTGCCATCTGCCACTCAGAACCATCTTCCGCAACCTGGCCCCCGATACCTAAGACCCTTCCTCATCAGCAAGGTAATCAATCCATGTTCTGTCAGACTGGCATTACCACTCACCATGCGACATATTCACCCCACTTTCTATGTGTCACAGCTTAAACCTCTGGTCTCTAGTTCTTTGTTTGCCAATCCGGATCCGGGACTGCAATTCCACCTCACATGTATTCACTTCCTGGTTTTCACTGCTGCCTATAAATACACCGTTCTCAGGCTCTGACTTCGCCAGAACGTCTCATTTGCTACTCTAGCCATTTCTGTGCTTTTTTGCATCTCATGTTTTTTGCTCTAGCTGTTTTTCTGGTTTATGATTTTTTGTACTAAGGTTTTTTCTTGTTCATGGTTTTTTTTTTTGCACTTGCGTTTATTCTTGTTCATGGATTTTTGCACTAGCATTTTTGCCCTTACCTGTCTCATGTTTTTGTCAAGTTTTTTTGTCTTTTTTTTTCCTGGACTATTTTTGCCATTTGTTTTTTGTCCTGTTTGTTTACCTTTTTGCCATGCCCTTTTTTCCTGGATCAAATCACCTTATTTATTGGATAACTGTCTGTGTTCTGCTCTTGGATCCAATCTCACCACCCCTCCACCACCCCTAACAATCTTAGTAATATTTCTGAAATGAAAGAAAGCTATCTGGGTAATGTTATTGATATGAGTTTCAAACGAAAGATGAGTCGATGATCACACCGTAGTCTTTTACTGCTGCACATGAAGAAACAAAGGCCATCCAGAGTTGCTATGTAATCAGAAAACCTACTTCTAGCTGCATGTGGTCCTAGTACAAGTATGTCTGTCTTGTCAGAGTTAAGCAGAAGGAAGTTACAGTTGTGGTCAGAAGTTTACATACAGTGACATGTCATCTTGGATATGAATGTCATGGCAATATTTGGACTTTCAGTAATTTCTTTGAACTGTTCTTTTTCTGTGGTAGATGGGTTATACAGCATACATCTTTAATTTAAAAAAACAGTTAATTTTGGTGCACAAGTTTTAATTTTCTTTGGGTTTTCTGAAATCAACATAGGGTCAAAATTATACATACAGGGTCAAAAATTTACATACGCTCAACGTAGATTATTAATTCAGAGGTGCTGAAACTTCCAAAATGTCGCTTATCTTGCCAAAGCCGAGGTCTCTTAACTTCCTGTTAGTGATTATGATTGACTACAGCTGGTAGCTTCTCTGTGCCTTCATAAAAAGGGTTTGTTTACAGCACTCATTGGATTGACCAACACACAATACAATGGGAAAGTCCAAGGAGCTCAGTGCAGATCTGAGAAAGAGGATTGCAGATGTACACAACTCCAGAATGTTTCTTGGAGCCATTTCTAAACAACTGCAAATTCCAAGATCAGTTCAAACAATTGTATGCAAGTTATTGTGAGGTGTAGTCACTTTTCCAAGCCACTTTGCTTCAAGAAAACTCAGTCACGCTCAGCTGAAAGGAAATTGATTTGGATGGTCAGGAACAACCTGGGAACCACCATGGCACAGCCCTGCCATGAATTGGAAACTGATGGATCACTGTCTACAGTTCAGTGAGTTTTATATCACCATGGACTAAGAGGCTGTTATCCAAGAAATAACCCCCTGCTCCAAAATTGACAGCTTCAAGCTTAACTAAAGTTTGAAGCTGACCACACAGACAAAGAAATAGCCTTCTGGAGGATAGCTATATGGTAAGATGAGACAAAGGCAAGGCAAGTTTATTTATATAGCACATTTCATACACAATGGCAGTTCAATGTGCTTTACAGAAGCAAAAACAAAAACAGTAAACAATAGAGAAATAAAATTACATAAAATAATTTTATTTTTAATCTAAAACAATTAATTAAAAGAATTAAAAGAATTAAAAGAAAATAATAAGAATTAAACAATAGTAGAAATAAAATAATAAAATGCCAAAAAGAAAAAAGGAGAAAAAGAAAAAGAAACCAGTGGAATAAAATAGAATAAAATTAAAGTAAATTTAAAACATGCAGAGAAAGTAAAGATTATAAAAAATGTAAAAATATTAATTATTTAACAGAAAGCATCTGAAAACAGCTTGGTCTTTAACCTTGATTTGAAGCTGCCAACAGCAGGAGCATTTTTAATGTCCTCTGGGAGTTGGTTCCATAGCTGTACTGCATAGTAGCTAAAAGCTGCTTCACCACACTTTGTTTTAACAACTGGTTTTAATAGTAAATTTTTCTGTTGCGATCTGGTAGATCTGATTGGGTTAGGCCGCTGCAACATATCAGAGAGGTAATTGGGCCCTGTACCATTTAGAGATTTATACACCAGCAGCAATACTTTAAAGTCAATTCTGTAGCTTACTGGAAGCCAGTGAAGGGACCTTAGAATTGGAGTAATGTGCTCTGTTCTTTTTGTTCGTGTGAGAACCCTCGCCGCTGCATTTTGAACCAGCTGAAGTCGTTTGATGGTCTTTTTTGGCAAGCCTGTGAAAAGGCCATTGCAGTAATCAACCCTACTAGAGATGAAGGCATGTATTAGTTTTTCCAGATCATTTTTTGACATAAGTCCTCTTAGTTTGGAAATGTTTTTTAGGTGATAAAATGCCATTTTAGTGATTGCTTTCATGTGACTGTCAAAGTTTAGCTCGCTGTCAATGAAAACACCAAGATTTTTAACCATTTCTTTAGTTTTAATCCCTTTTGTGTCAAGAATAGTGGTAATCCTGAGTCTTTCATCTTTTTTTCCAAATAGAATTACTTCTGTTTTATCTGTGTTCAGCTGAAGAAAATTTTGTGACATCCAGCTATTGATTTGATTGATACACTGGTAGAGACATTCAAGGGGGGCATAGTCATTAGGTGATAGAGCAAAATAAATTTGGGTATCATCTGCATAGCAGTGATACAAAATTGAATTTTTATTGATAATTTGCCCAAGTGGGAGCATATAAAGGTTGAAAAGTAATGGTCCAAGAATCGACTCCTGGGGGACACCACAGGTCAAGGGCATTGACGTTGAGGAACAATTTCCCAGGGTAACAAAGAAGCTTCTATCTTTTAAGTATGATTTTAACCAATTGATAACTTTACCAGTCAATCCAACCCAGTGTTCAAGTCGATATAGCAGTATGTTGTGATCAACAGTATCAAAAGCTGCACTGAGGTCCAGTAATACCAGGACCGATGGTTTGCCTGCATCAGTATTAAGACGTATGTCATTTATAACTTTAATCAGCGCTGTTTCAGTGCTATGATTGGCACGAAATCCTGACTGAAAATTATCAAAACGGCTGTTTGATATCAAGAAGGCAGTTAATTGATTGAAGACAATTTTTTTCCAGGATTTTCCCGATGAATGGTAGATTTGATATTGGCCTGTAGTTATTTAACACTGAAGGATCCAGATTATTTTTTTTAAGAAGGGGCTTTACAACAGCTTTTTTTAGGGACACAGGAACAACGCCAGTCTCCAAGGATGTATTTATAATTTGAAGCACATCTGTAATTATAAGATGAAGAACAGACTTAAAAAAGTTGGTGGGCAGAATGTCCAGTTCAGATGTTGAAGAACTGAGATTTTGTACAGTTTTTTCAAGAGTCTCACGATTGTAAGATTGTATGTGTGTTCTCGTGCATAGCTGTACTGAACTTATGACCTGTTCACATCCTGGTAAACGTGCATAGCCGCGAGAACATACTCTTCTGCTCTTCTCTGTACCTTCTAGTTTCGCTGAAACCACATTCCTGGACCCTCCTGTTCTAGGGGGTGTACATTCTGCTCTTTCATGTATAATAAAAACGACTCCTTATCTGGCGAGTTCACCTTGTGCCCCCGGGCCCCTTACCTATCTTGTCACGAAAGCTTCTGATGTATATAAACCCTGCTCTTTTTGTGTATCACTGAGCAGTGCCTGAATAAACCAGATTGATTTCATTCGTGTGGTTTGTTTTCTCCCTGCTCCAGAGCGCTCTTACGTCAACGCATCTGAACTGAGACAGACACAGGTTCTAACAATTTGGTGACCCCGACGTGATACTCTCAATCAGGTAAGACATGTTTGATTGACTACCTGGTTGGCAGTAGTTTCGTAGTGTCCTACGGAGGACAGTTTTCCCTGGTTCGAGTCCAGGAAGAGCGCGCTATACAAATTTGTACTATATTTGTTGTCTGTTCCTCTTCAGATCCGTTTGTTGTCATTGTACGATGGGAAGCTCGTTCCCTAAGCCTGCGCCAGGGGAAACCCCGGCCGAATGGATGAATAAGTGTGGTTTAGGCTATTACGTTACGCCGTGGCTGGACAATTTGGCTGGGTGGACGGAGGCAAATCCTCAGATTCCATCGTATCCCCGTGATGGGACGTTTAATCCAGGCTTTCTTGCTTCAGCGCACCGTATGATTTATGAAAGCTTAGGCGATCCGGATTGGGACCGCCCTTATATGCGCGCAGGGTATGATTTACGAAGAAATGGTTTGACATGAAGAAGGTATGGGATAAATCAAAGGGTGTTTACACCCCGAGACCTGTTTTAAAGGCTATTCTAAAACCAAAACTTTCTCAGTTAACCTCCCATGTAAAGCGAGGGAGGAATAGTTACGTCCCACTCATTCCTCATCTCATATACATGTCCAGTAAATTTGTTAGCACATGATTTAATGTGCAAATTAGAAGTAAATCTCACATCCACTCCAGATGGACTAACTATTGAAGTAAGTGAAATGTGCGGTGTGCAGTATGGGTTTGGAAGCCCTCTGTATGTGTATGTCTGGCAGCTCTGTTCAGATCAGCTCGCACATTTGAACACCTCATCAGTTGACACAGATTATATGATGAGGAGCGTTTGCTCGAAATAGTCGATGTGTTGCAACCTAGAAATGACGTCGCTATGAATATAAAGGAAGAAATAGCTCCGGCTCAGGAAGGTGGCCGTCCGCGTCAGCGCACCGTGTCGACATTTTTTTGGAGGGACACACCGAATGCTTTGCAGCTCCTGCGTGAGCAGTTAACTAGGTATTTACTGGCTATGAAACAAGCGAACCGTGATCTGTCGCAGGTTACTAACTGTAAACAGGAAAAGTCAGAAGTGACGTCGGCCTTTTGGAAACGTTTTGGTGAAGTTTGGCAGCACCTGGGTGGGTTAGAATTGGACATGACTCAACCCAATCCAATGTTCCTGTCCACCTTTTTATCTAACTGCCGCCCTGAGGTTCAGAACGTTTTGAAACATCACTTGAGCGATAGGACTCATTTGGTCCTTCGCCAAGCGGGTGAACGGTTGAGGACAATGGAAAGTGATGGGTTGTTAGATTGTAAGACTAATAAAGCATGTTTATCTGTGGCCCCACAGGGCCCCGGGTCGTATCGTCATAATAATGACAAAACACGCACCGGGCCTCGCACATGGTCGGGTGGGAACCGGAAGAAAACAGGCAGGTGCCACTATTGTGGAAAGGAGGGCCACTGGATGAGGGAATGCTATGCGCGGCGGAGGGATGAGCAGAGTAGGACGGGAGAATTAGGGGATGTGTTGCAAGGCCAGAATCCCGGACCTAAGGGCTATCGGCAGAATAACGGACAGGACCAGCGCTATCACGCCCCGCCATAGGGCTGCCCTCAGAGCGATGAAACCCCGACCGTTGCTATGTTAAATCTTTTATTCAGCTCCCCTCTTAACGAAGATCTTCCCACTATTGTTTTATGCCTGGCAGGGACTGAATATCCTTTTTTACTCGACACCGGGGCTACCATGTCCTCAGTGGGGAGGGAATATGCGGGTCCTTTATCTACACGGTCTGTAAGCTCTGTGGGAATAGAAGGGGTTCCTTTCCATTCCAGTTGCACGCCCCCCCTTTCTGTTACTTGTGCCCTTGATCCTTTACTGAAGTTTTCTCACTCCTTTGTTTGCATGCCTGATTGCCCTTTTAACCTGCTTGGACGGGACCTCATGAGCCTCCTAGGGCTCTCTATTTCTTTTAGTGGCTCACACATGGTTGTTGACATACCAGACGACACTTCGTCGGCTGCTCTTGCCCTCACCTCCCTTTCTCTTCCCCATAACCTTCTCAATGCTGCTTGTGCCGTTACCCACCTCACACCCTCTCTTTCTGACCTTCCAGCTTCTCTTTGGGCGGAACATAAGGACGAGGTGGGCTTTGTTAACTGTACCCCTTACGAGGCGGTCATTAAACACTCTTCGCCAGTATATGTAAAACAGTACCCCCTTTCCCCAGCTAAACTGTCTGGCATTGATGATGTTCTGTGTTCTCTCCTAGAGCAAGGTGTGGTTGTTCCCTGTGTCAGCCCTTATAACACCCCAGTGAACCCGGTGCGGAAGCCCAACGGCACGTGGCGTTTCACCCAGGACTTGCGTAAGATTAATGAGTTAATTATCCCAGTCGCCCCATTAGTTCCAGACGTTCCCTCTCTTATGGCCTCGATTCCGTGTGAACATGCGTTTTTCTCTGTGATTGACCTCTGTTCTGCCTTTTTCAGCGTCCCTGTGGGCTGTGAGACACAGCCCCTGTTTGCTTTTACGCATAGGGGTAAGCAGTACACCTGGACCAGGTTACCTCAAGGGTATGTTGATTCTCCTGCGGTCTTCACAGCCGTGGTTAGGGACGCCTTGGCCGATTTGTGCCTCCCCTCGGGCTCCTCCGTGCTCCAATACGCGGATGATCTTCTGGTAACGGCGGAGGACGAGGACCTTTGCGCTAAAGCCACACTCGCTCTCCTCTCTCTTCTGGCGCAAGAAGGTTTCAAGGTCTCACGAACTAAGCTTCAGTTCTGCCTCCCCACTGTTCGATATCTGGGTCACGATCTCTCCCAGGGCTCCCGCAGGCTCAGCCCCGAGCGTGTGCAGGTCATCCTAGACACTCAGGTGCCTGCCACCAAACACGCCCTCATGGCTTTTCTGGGACTTATCAATTACTGCCGCCAGTGGATTCCTGACTGTTCCACCTATGACAAGTGTCTGCGCTCTGCAATTCTGCACTCGGACCCTTTGACTCAGCCCCTGGTGTGGTCTGATGAGATGCTGACGGCCTTCAGGGCCTTGAAACAGGCTTTATGCTCGGCCCCCGCTCTCGGACTTCCGAATTACCGTTTGCCGTTTCATTTATATGTGTGCAACCAGCAGGGAACTGCGTCTGGGGTTTTGGCGCAGGAGCACGGGGGGGGTATGCGGCCTTGTGCGTTCCTCTCTAAAACTCTTGATTCTGTGGCACAGGGTCTCCCTGCTTGCCTCAGGGCGGTGGCTGCATGTGCTGTCATGGTCACGGACGCTGAACGGCTGGTTTTGTCTCACCCGCTCGTTCTCCACACCTCACATGATGTAGTGCACGTTTTAAAGAACCTCAGTACCCAGCATTTATCTGCGCAGCGTCGCTCTGGATACGAGTCTATTCTTTTGGCCACCGAAAACCTTACTGTTAAGCCCTCCTCCTCCTTTGATTCTCTCGCGCACGCGCTTCAGCGCCTCCTCAATTCACAGGATGATTTTCTTCCTTCTGAAACACACGACTGCATTTCTAGCATTCTTTTCGAGACAAGTATCCGCCCCGACTTACGCTCCACCCCGTTACTTTCAGGTGATTCGCTGTTTGTGGACGGCTCGTGCTCACGCCCCTCTGACGGCGTTTTCGTGTGTGGTTATTCTGTGTGCCGCCTTCCTGATGAAACTGTTGAAGCTTTTTCTCTTCCTTTCTCCTCGGCTCAGGCTGCCGAACTATACGCTCTAACCCGTGCATGTGTTATTGCTCAGGACACAGACGTCACTATCTACACTGACTCACGTTACGCTTTCGGCGTTGCTCACGACTTTGGTCGGATTTGGGCTTCGCGTGGGTTCACCACTGCAGACGGTAAGCCCATTTCTCATTCTTCGCTTGTTACTGATCTTATTACAGCGTGTCTTCTCCCGCGCTCTTTAGCCATTGTTAAGACTCGTGCTCATTGTATTGGGGACTCTTTTGAGATCAGGGGAAACTCTCTCGCCGATCGCATTGCCAAAGCCGCGGCTGCCTCCGGTGTTTTTCCGCCTTCGCTTACTCTCTCCCTGGTCTCATCCAGCCGTATGATTAGTGCCGTTCTTCCGGACATTGACTTGATCTCCCTCCAGGCCTCCGCTTCGGCCTCAGACAACCATTTCTGGGACTCATGCGGCGCGCAGCCGTCTGACGGCGTTCGGATCGATGCTCAGGGCCGCCTTTGTTTGCCTAGACATTGCACTCCATTTCTCGTCCGCGAGTTTCATGGTCCCACTCACCGCGGACGAAGGGGGGTAGTGGAGGATTTATCCAAAATATTTTGCATCGACAAAATACACACCGATGTACATCACATTCTAGACAGATGTTTAACGTGCGCCCAGAATAATCCATCTAAACCAGGCGCGGTACATCAGCACCTTCCCATACCTGACACGCCGTTCCAGGAATGGCAGATTGACTTTACTCACATGCCAAAACAGGGCCCCTTTAAGTATCTCTTGGTCATGGTCGACAAATTTTCACGATGGGTGGAGGCTTTCCCTTGCGGGAAAGAAGACGCTCGCACGGCGGTAAACAAATTGACGCAAGAAATCATTCCGCGTTATGGTCTCCCGGTAGGGATAGACTCTGACAAAGGTACGCCGTTCACCTCTAAGGTGACACAAGAACTGTGTAAAGACTTAAAGATCCATTGGCGTTTCCACATCCCGTACCATCCGCAGTCCTCCGGTATTGTGGAGCGCGCAAACAGAACAATCAAGGGTAAGCTGCGTAAAGCCATGCAAGAAGCTGGTACTAAAAATTGGGTACAAGTTTTGCCTTTAGTTCTCGCTGACATGCGAATGACCGCTCAAGTGGCCCTCGACAACCTGTCTCCGTACGAGCTCGTGATGGGCCGGCCTTTTCCTACACCCTGGCGCAGAGGTATGCAGGCTATAGGAACGAGTGATCTTGATGTACATCTCAGTGAGTACGCCGTGGGTCTCATGCGGGTGTTGGATGAGTACTGGACGAGACTAAATTCCAAAAAGCCTCCCATTCCTGAGGCACCCACTCACCCCTTTGAGGTAGGGGATAAAGTGTTGGTAAAGAAATTTGCGAAATTAGGCGCTCCTTTGGAGGAACCGCCCTACAGTGAACCCACGGATGTGCTCGCTGTAACTCGAACGGCTGTACTAACTGACCTTTTTCCACAGTGGATCCACGCCAGCCGAATCAAGAAGGCTCCAATAGTAAATTGAATCTATGATGATGATGTCTAACAGGTTTTTGTGTTACAGAAGGTTGTTGTGACAACAGCTGACGGCCTTTTCAGGGATCCTCTCCCCAGCATCTGGAATAATCCGGTTTCGGCTGATCTACAAAGAGGGGATGGTCGGTGAGTCCTGCAGACTTCTGGGCTAAAGAATCTGAAAGACACGTGAGCCTGGGCTACCTTCAACTATCTACATCCTGTGGACACAGAAAGAACAAAGTCAGTGACCAGTATGACTTTCCTTCTGGTATTGGTCTTAGTGCTTGGAGCAGGGAATCCCGCTCAAGCCAGCCACGAGGACAACGTTTTTTGGCAATTTGCCAACTGGACTGCTAAACAACATACTAATGAATCATGTTATGTCTGTCATTTAATGCCTGTGAGCTCAGCATCTGTGTCTCTCGCTCCTAGGTCGCAGAACGGCTCGTTTGGCGCCTTACAACAGTTAGCTCGCTCATGTTTAACTTTGGTGTGTCTGGGAGGGTATACAGTTAATCAAACACACACTCATTCCGAATTTTCTAACCACTCGCAGGTAAAAGGCTTGCACAATTGTCACAAGAACACGTCGAATAACCTAACTGATTGCTTAAAATCTATACGAACGATGCGGAAGTTTTGGATTCCAGAAATGTTTCGACCTCAAGGGTTCTCGGCTCAGGTACCACCAAAATTTGTGTTCCCAGTGTGTGTAGAACGACAGGGAAATACGAACTTTTCATTAGGACTGCTCTCCCGACAGCATTGTGGAACAATCCTGGATGAGTATAATTCTTCGAGTACATATGAAGCCTATCTTCAAAATGCCACATGTACATCTTCCCGGAACTGCTCTGTCATTGCCCCCGACATAGTAGGCACCGACCCGTTAGGCGATGATTGGTATTGGGTCTGCGGGACAGGAGTTTATCTCTCCCTTCCATTTATGTGGAACGGACGTTGTGGTCTAACACAATTTAAAAGCAAAATCATGATTGTCTTGCCATCAGGTAAGTCTCCGGGACGTCCGCGCACCAGGCGTTCTGTAAGCGACGATTCCTTCCCGCCGCCCGAACATCAATTAGAAAGCAAATGGAATAAATTCTGGCAATCATTAGTTCCCCAATACGGTCTAACCCAGGTCTGGAATCAACTGGAAGTGACTCACTATCGTCTGGCTACCTTCGTTAACGCCACTAACGCCGCCATAGAAGGCATCCGTGTCGAGTTAACAGCATTGCGCTTAATGACTACTCAAAATCGCATGGCCCTGGACATTTTCCTCGCCAAGGAGGGTGGTGTCTGTGCTATGGTAGATGATTCATGCTGCACTTTCGTCCCCGCTAATGATGATCCGAGTTTAGGTGACATTACACGTCAGCTAGAAAAAATGCGACAAGTAGCCCATGATTTAAAAATGGACGAGCAGGCCAGCTCTACTTGGGGCTGGGGGTGGCTGCATGTCCTCTTTGGGGGACTGGCCCCATACATCTCTATGATTATTCCTGTACTGGTGATTGGTCTTCTCGTTTGCATATGTGGCCCTTTTCTGTTTCGTTGCTGTATGGATATGATCTACAATATGATGGTTGCGCACTCTGGTTACACCCCTATGTCTGCCAATACATTAGAGTCTAAACTGTAGTTATACTCTGTAAACAAAGTATAAAAGAGGGGATTGTAAGATTGTATGTGTGTTCTCGTGCATAGCTGTACTGAACTTATGACCTGTTCACATCCTGGTAAACGTGCATAGCCGCGAGAACATACTCTTCTGCTCTTCTCTGTACCTTCTAGTTTCGCTGAAACCACATTCCTGGACCCTCCTGTTCTAGGGGGTGTACATTCTGCTCTTTCATGTATAATAAAAACGACTCCTTATCTGGCGAGTTCACCTTGTGCCCCCGGGCCCCTTACCTATCTTGTCACGAAAGCTTCTGATGTATATAAACCCTGCTCTTTTTGTGTATCACTGAGCAGTGCCTGAATAAACCAGATTGATTTCATTCGTGTGGTTTGTTTTCTCCCTGCTCCAGAGCGCTCTTACGTCAACGCATCTGAACTGAGACAGACACAGGTTCTAACAACGATCAATTAAACAAAATTCTGACATTGTGTTAAAGTTATCTATCTGTGTCATTGGTGATTGCAGTTTTTAAATTTTTTGCAACTGAGATATATTATGAGAAATATTCTGCCTTATTTTATCAATTTTACCTTTGAAAAAAGATGCAAACTCATTGCATTTATTAACTGATAGAAGTTCAGGTGCTAATTGTGGTGGGGCATTAGTTAGCTTCTCTACCGTTGAAAATAGCACACGGGCATTGTTCATATTCCTGCTGATGATGTTGGAGAAGAAAGACTGTATTGCTTTACGAATTTCATAATTATAATTACAAAGCATCTCTTTATGGATTTGATAATGGATGTGAAGTTTAGATTTGCGCCATTTTCTTTCAGTCTTTCTACATTCTCTCTTTAGCAGTTTAACAGCCGGGTACTGCTTCCATGGTGCTTTCTGCTTATCATTGACTCTTTTTATTTTGAATGGAGCAATATCATCCATAATTTGGGTCATATTTAAATAAAAAAATTCCAGTAAATCATCTACAGAGTCTGACATTTTGGTTGAGTTCTGTGAGAGAGCTTGCTCAAAAAGAACATGTGTTGTCATTTATGACTCTCCTACCTATAGTCGTTGAGCTATTCTGAATGTGAGGAGACATAGAAACTTCAAAGAAAACACAGAAATGATCAGATAAGGCCAGGTCAACAACAGTATAAGAAACAGTAAGACACTTTGTGATGACAAGGTCAAGAGTATGACCAAGAGAGTGGGTTGGTCACTGTACATGTTGTACCAGGTTAAAGTTATCAATAATTGCAAATAGTTCTTTGGCATAAATATTATCAGTATTATCTACATGCAAGTTAAAATACCCAGATATAATAAGACAATCAAACTCTAAGCAAATGACTGATAACAGTTCACCAAACTCTTCAAGAAAGACTTTGGCTGAATGTCTCGGAGGCCTATAAATAGTTAATAATAATATGTTAGGACAGCATGTAACAAGTGCACATAAGTGTTCAAAGGACGTAAAATCACCAAGTGAGGATTGTTTACATTGAAAAGAGACTTTGAATATATTTGCGATCCCTCCACCTTTCCCTTGTCGGGTAACATTCAAAAAATTAAAATTTGGGGGAGCTGCTTCGATAAGGGTGGTAGCACTATTTGCTTGATCCAGCCAGGTTTCAGTTAGAAGCAAAAAATCAAGATTGTGTTTACAAATAAGATCATTAATTAAAAATGACTTGTTTAAAAGTGATCTAATGTTCAGAAGAGCTAGCTTTACAGAATTTCTAGAAGCAATATTTGGTTGTGCATTCTGATGCTGTTTTAAAACAGGAAGGAGATTAGATTGGTTCACCCCCAGGGTTAAATGTGCTCTATGTTTTCTGTTTCTTATCAACACAGGAATAGTGTCAACGGGTCCCAGCTTTTTTTCAACATTACATCCATTTGCAGGGACCCAGACTACATCAAACAAGACTTTCTAAATGTTCCATTTGGTTTGAGGGTGAAAGGACTGGAGATGACATGTATCTTTTGGATGGTGAAAAAGATTTGTAGCCAGCTGAAAGTCCTGGATGAACACAATTTTGATGTACTGGATACACTGCTTGTCGCGACAGATTTGGGCTGGAAAAGGAAAGTGTAGCCATTGGGAGCAATTTTTTCATGCTATTTGGGAAATCCATCCGAGGAGAAGTGGAGTCGTCTGTCCTTGAATGTTGGGAGGCCTGCAAGTCAGATGTTTGTGTGTCCTTGATGACGACTTGCAAAGATGATTGTTTAGGCTTTGTAACTATGTCAGTCTGCGACATCTTATCAACTGTTTTCCTCGGTGCTGGCTGAGAAAAGATTGCAAGTTTGTAGTGGTCTGCTAAGACTTTGGCTCCAATCCAGCTGAGTTCAGTGCTATTTGGCTTGTAAAATTCTTTGCGATTCCAAAAAAGGTTAAAATTGTCTATGAAATTCATACCAAATGAAGAACAAGTTTTTCCAAGCCAGGTGTTAAGACTGAAGAGTCGAGAAAAAGCAAAACTTCCTCTCGCTGGGAGTGGGCCACTGATAAAAGATTGAATTCCAGTCTTATAGAGCTCAGAAAAAAGTTTTCTGAAATCATCTTGGACAAACAGCTGTTCTCTGAAAACATCATTTGCTCCCACATGCACAACGATACGTTTTATAGTTTTATGCTCGGACATGAGTTTCAAAATGCTGTCTTTGGTGTCAGAGATGGATGCATTTGGAAGACAACAAATAATCATCTCATAACCTTTTAATTGTCTTACAGTGGAATCACTAAGAACAAGGGTTGTGGGATCAGGTGGTGTTACGAGCTGCTTTTTGCCTCTTCTCATAGCTCTTCGATCTTGGTGTGATCTCTTTTTACTATGTGTTTGACCGCTTGACAAATCCTCTTCCACATCCCTGAGGCATTCAAATTTGTTCTGAAGCCTTATAGGCTGTGGATTTTCCATAGGATTGTAGATCCTATTGTAATTTGTAGAATGAGCTGGTGTTGAAGTAATTACTCTTCTGTTTTTGTTTTTTGGCTTAGCACCCATCATTTGCCAGTTTTCAGTACTTACAGGTTGAGTTATGAATTCTTCCACTTGGTCTGCAATGTCCTCAGTCTGTCAGAGCGCAATCTCTGCATTCTCAGCCACTGTTTCAGTACTCCTTTCCTGAGATATTGCTTTTAATTTGTCCGTCTTTGGCAGAGCATTAATCTTTGATTCCAGAATAGAAATCCTCTGTTCTAATTCCATGCATTTTCTGCAGGATTTTTTGCTTCCTGGCATTTTAAAAAAAAATAGTGGAAATTAAATTAAAATTAAATTAAAAGCTTATAAAGATAAAAAAATAAAAAAATAAATAAAATAGTGGAAATTCAATGAGAAAGTAAAGTATAGAAATAAAGATTAAGAAAGCAGGAGCAAAGCAAAGAAGCGTCCTACTTGCTTGAGTAGAAGGAGCAAAAAAAAAAAGATTGAGTTGTTTGGCCACAATGACCACCATGTACAGAGGAACATTATACCAGCTGGTGGTAGCAGCAGCATGCTCGGGGGCTGTTTTGCTGCCAGTGAAACTGGTTCATTGCACAAAGTGGATGGAATAATGAAGGAGGACTACCTCAGAATTCTTCAGCATAAATGATCTGAAACTTGAACACGACTTGGGCGTTACAACAGGACAATGAACCCAAACATGCATCAGAGCTGGTTGTGGAAGATAAAGCAGGCTAACATTAAGCTTAAAACAAGTCCTGACTTCAACCATATTGAAAATATATGGACCGTGCTTATAAGTCTAGTCTATGCCAAGAAAAAAAATTAATTGAATTCTACCAATTCTACCATGAAGAGTCGTGAACTATCCAACCAGAATTCTGCCAGAAGCTGGTTCATGGTAAACAAAAATGTTTGGTCAAGATTAATCTTGTGAGGAGACATTTTACCCAAATATTAGGTGTGCTGCATGTATATTTTTGACCCTGTATGTATAATTTTGACCTTGTGTTGAATTCAGAAAATCCAAAGAAATTAAAACTTGTGCACCAAATTATAGTGGTTTTTTTAATTAAAGATTTATGCTGTACATTCTGCCACAGAAAAAGAACAGTTCAAAGAAATTACTGAAAGCCCAAATATTGCCATGACATTCATATTCAAGATGACATTCATGTCACTGTATGTAAACTTCTGACCACAACTGTAATAAACATCCAGTGTCTAATGTCCTTCACACATTCCTCAATTTTATTAAGCTGATGTCTCTCATCTGGCTTTGCAGAACAACTGTGTGTCATCAACATAACAGTGGAAGCTAATACCATGCTGACGAATAATATCACCCAGAGCTAACATATATAACGGTCCGGTCACACAGCGCTTTACGGCTTTATCACGGCCAAAACCCGTCAAAAAGTGCTCTCCCGTGAAGCAGACGATGTTGTTCGTGTTGATGTCGAAGTTAAGACGTGTTACAGTCGATATACAGACGTGACAGGATGCAGGGGAAAATCGGAACGGCGTCGGACGTGGCAAAAAGTTTTGGACTGCTCAAAACTTTAGACCGCGGACAACCACGGCCGGCACACGTGGTAAAAACGTGCAACACGCATGAAAAACACTTGATAATCAGTGTCCCGGCCGTTATTAAAACTTGGGGAGACGTGGTAAGACGCGAAAGTTTGGCGGTCTATCACGGGCAGAGTACGGTCATCGGACGGGTGTTACGCGTTGGTATCACAGGATATAGCGTGTGTTTAGCGGCTTATCACTGAGAAATGGATTTTTCCGCGTACATAGCACTGTCTAAGCCCGTTAAACGACGTCTCAAACAAGTTCTAAATTCGATTGATCACTGTCTAATCACTTCTGCATCACTTCTGATTTGCGGCATGTATAAATACCGTAATTTTCTGAGACCTCGGCACTTGCAGTCTAGATGTCAAGGGTGAACATGAACCCTCAACACTGTGATGTCCTCATCTTAATGCTCCAGCACCAACAGAACCAACTGATACAGGCTCAACATATCCTTGCTGAGAGAAGAAGAAGAAGGAGGAGGAGGAGGAGGAGGGTGGTACGGAACATCTGGGTGCGTGACTGGATTGCGAGGAGACCTCAGCTTGGGCTTTATGACCGTCTCATGGTCGAGCTGCGTAACGAAGATCCAAGAGCCTTTCAGAACTTTATGAGGATGCCTCCTGCGATGTACGATGAAATTGTGCAGAGACTGACACCAGCCCTTACCAAGGAGACCACCAACTGGAGAGCACCCCTTGAACCAGGCCTGAAGATTGCTATCACCCTGAGGCACCTTGCTTCTGGCTCCAAGTACCGTGAGATGGAATATGCCTGGAGGGTCCCCCACAACACCATAAGTCTATTGGTGTGTGAAGTCTGTGAGGTCATCGTCCATGAGTATGCTCATGAGATGCTCTCCCCGCCAGACTCTGAAGCCCAGTGGCGCCAGGTAGCTGATGATTGGTACCACAGATGGAATTTTCCACATGTCGTTGGGGCTATAGATGGGAAGCATATTGCATGTAAAGCTCCTGCCAATACTGGGTCCGACTACTTCAACTATAAAGGCTTCTTCAATGTTATCCTCCTAGCAGTTGTGTCTTCTGACTACAAATTCCTGTGGATAGACGTAAGCGGCAAGGGGTCCTCCTCTGATGCCCACATCTACAATGAAAGTGAGTTCAATGAGGGTCTGCAGAACAATGACATCGCTGGCTTCCCACAGCCAGATCCTTTGCCAGGGGACACACAAGATGTACCCTACTTCCTGGTAGGTGACGATGCCTTTGGACTCCGGACCTACATGATGAAGCCCTATGCTAACAGGGACATGACCAAGGAGCAGAGGATATTTAACTATCGACTGTCGCGGGCCAGACGGGTAGTTGAAAATTTGTTCGGGATCCTTGCCAACTGATTTCAAATTCTCCTGACTACCATGATGCATGAAGCTGACACTGTCAGGCTGCTGGTCAAGGCATGCATACTCCTTCACAACCTGATGAGAACACGTTACCCGGTGATGCAGAACAGGCTGGTGGACTGGGAACGTCCAGATGGAGCCCTGGTGCTTGGTGTGAAGGTAGGAACCTTGAAGACACGAGGCCTGATAGAGTAACAGGACCCAATAGAGATGCCAGGGTAGCCAAGGCCCAGAGGAACCTCATCATGCAGTGGTGCAACTCCCCCGCTGGAAGGGTGCCGTGGCAGGATGATATGCTCCTCCACCATTAGCTATGTTTACTGATCATGTTAGTTAGGGAAGCTGGAGCGCTGATATGTAAATATTGATGTGATAATGATGTTTGATATATGTACTGGTGACATTACATATTGTATTAATGTAATAAATTGAAATGTAAAATGTGTTTGGCAGTTTTGACTTTACTAGATTAAAACTAAATTAAAACTATAGACTATAGAAGTAATTTATTGTGAATTAGAATAAATAAACTTGTCATATATTAAATTAAAATGAAAAATTAAAGATAGCAAACATAAAAATTTAAAGTACGTACGAAATGAAAGGAAAATATAAATTGGATTAAGACAATTATCTTCTATTAAATGTTAGAAGATAACTGTCTTAATCCAATTTTTGTTTTAATTTCATATGTACTTTGTCATTTATTTTTGTGTTTGCTATTGCTTTTTTCTTTTTTTCATTATTTATTTTTTAAGTTCGCATTTTATTTACTTCAATTATGTTTTTTGATGGATGTTCATTTATTTTTTGTTTATATTTATTAACCAGAGAAAACACCAACACATTTCATAATTTATACCAATGTCATTGGCATATCTTCAGCAAATAACATAAGTAACAAGTTTACAGCAAGGCATACATAGCCAATCTTCTCAACCTAAAACAAACAAGAGCATACACTAACAAAACTAAACTAACAATGGAGTCCTGACTCTACTGTTCCTGAGTCGGCTGTTCCGTAGGCTGTTCCTGAGGCCTGGTCTGTAGTCCAGGAGAGGTGGCTGACACATTGGGAGTGTTCATGGATATCTGAGAGTCGAGGCTGGATCTGCCTGCAGGTGGGAGCATGGTGCTGTCGAAGCTGAGGTTAGCGTTCCATTCATTACTCTGGATCGTGTTCTGGGCCAACTGGATGCTCCATGACTCAGCTGACTCTCTGGGCTGGGCACGGCTTGGTGGAGTCTGCTCCTGCTGTTGCTGCTGCTGCTGGGGGTAGGTGGGCTGCTGAGCACAGAACTGCGTAGGTGTAGGAGAGGGTGTAGTAGCAGTCTGCCGCATGGGGGGGAACGAGGTCTGCTGCATGAAGCTGCTGCCATACTGCCAGTTCTGCTGGTACTGGGGGTTGTGCTGCTGGAAGTACTGCTTGCCGCTGTAGGGCTGGCTGTAGGGCTGGCTGAACTGCTGACTGAAGGGCTGGGGGGAAGGCTGGGAAGCTGTCCAGGCTGGGGGTGCTGACACGGACTGAGCTGGTCTGGCCCATGACGTGGATGGCTGTTCACTGTCACCAGGCTGGCGGTGCCGGCTCTGGCGCACTATATCAAAGATCAGCTCCTTCATCTCGTCGTACTGCTCCTGGGGAGCTGTACGCAGGGTGTCAGCAACAAACTGTACAAAGGGCTCACGGTCAGAATTGGGCCTCTCCTCCACAAGCTTCTCCAGGAGGGCTTGGTTGGCCTGCATGGTGGCGCGGAGTTCTCGCATCCAGGTGTCTTCCTCCTCCTGGCACTCTTCCTCCCTTCTCCTCTTGTCACGCTTGCGGCTGCAACTGGACATGGACGTGGGCTGAGATGTAGAGGCCTGGTCAACAGCTGCAGACTCCATGTCCTCGAGGACGTGAGCCTGGCTGTCGCTGTCAGAGTCCACTGAAGGGGGAGGGCGTGAGACCGTGGACATGGCAGTGGCAGAGGCAGAGGGGACCCGGGCCAGAGTGACGAGGGGATCTCCGGTGTCACTGGGGATGGAAACTGAAAGGTTTAAAACAGGGGTGTCAAACCTGATCCATAAAGGGCCTTGTGGCTGCAGGTTTTCATTCCAGCCATGCAGCAGCACACCTGACTTGGCTCATTCAATCAACTGAACTGTCTTCACACAGTCAAATACTTGCAGCCACACCCACCCTTGATTAAAGGGTGGGTGTGTCAGTTGATTGAATAAGCCAAATCAGGGTGCTGCTGCATGGCTGGAATGAAAACCTGCAGCCACACGGCCCTTTATGGATCAGGTTTGACACCCCTGGTTTAAAACATTTATTTAGTTACACGGCATTGACATTTTGCTTTTAAAAGCATTTCATACATTTAAATGTGAAATGAAATTGACAAATGCAATGAAATTCAAAACACATTTGAAATCAATGTAATTAAATGTACTGACCTTTGTAGAAGCCACAGTGCTGCAGGACCCAGGTCTCCCTCTCTGTGAGCATCTTGGTCGCCTGACCACTGGTCTTCTTTGAGAGCTTCACATACCAGTCCTTTATTCCTTTCCACCACTGCTCTAGGTGCTCCACATCGATCCCCAGTTCTTGGGCCTTCATCTCCCAGGCAGCCTTCTTCTGCTTGTAGCCCTTCTTGCTGCGCATCCAGAGGTAGGGGTTGCCCTTCAGCCACTCGAGAACATCCTCCTCTACAGCAGCATCAAGGCTCCAGTCCTTCTTGGGGGCAGTCTTCCCCTTGCCCTTGCTCTGTCCACATCCACGGCCCTTGCCTACGAGCACTGGTTCTTCCTCCTCGTCCTGACCAGCTTAGGGGGGAGGAGTAGGAGGCCTCACTTCTTCCACAGGAAGTGTTTCTCCCTCCTCAAGGGCTGGGTGGCTCACTTCTCCAAGCTCCATGGGTGCCTCAGGGGCGGCAGCAGGGGTGGCAGCAGATGTAGTGGTAGCAGTGGTGGTGGCAGGAGGGGTGGCAGGAGGGGTAGCACCTGTACATGAAAAATAAATCTATTTATTGACATGCTTCTAATTTTCATTTATACATTGAAATTCATATTTTCAATCTGCAAATATTTTCATATTCAAATCATATTTTCACTCTGCAAATATTCACCCTTCGTCGGCTTCTTCTTGGCAGGGGGACCCTTCTTCTTCTTGGCCATGATAAAACAGAAATCACCGAACAAACTTGTGTGAGGGTTGTGGACTGTAAGAGATCTGGATCGGCACCTGTGAAGACCAGCCGTGCGCGACCGCTTTTATATGCGCAGCAAGCCGCTCTTCCAACGACGCTGAGCCACGGTTACCCGTGATTTGGCAGTGCTATGGCAGTGGAGTGCCCGTTTTACGTCCGCGCTCAACACATGATCGGCAGTGCTACAGACGCGATGAGGCCGCGGTTATCCGTGGTAACTTGTCGCTTTTTTCCCTGCGTTCGTACACGTGCGAACCTATTTTTAGCCTTACACGTGGCTGGACTTGGTTAGCTGTGCTTAGGCAGTGCTGCAGCAGTGAAACAGCCACCGACGGCCATACCCCGTACAAAGCACGGCAAAGCCAAAATTGACCAAAAATTACCACTTACGACCACGTCCACCAGATTTTTGTATCTTTTTGTACGTGATATAGACGCGGAGTGCTGTGTGACCGGGGGCTAAAGAAAAAAGCAGTGGACCTTGTAATGATATGAACAAATAGTGATTTGGTTGTTCTCAGTTAAGCTACATGACTGAGTTTGACGGCGCATGCGCAGAGAGACTTGGGAGATGTAGCTTTAAGTGAAATGCTTAGTTCCTCATGTAAGCTTGTGATAAATTAGTTTGATAAAGAGCATTCTCTTCAAGTTATTTCTCGGTGTGTTTATTGAAGAACTTACCATACAAACAAAACATGGTGTCAGAAGTGGGACTTGAAGGGAAAGGACAATTTAAAAAGTTAGAGAAAAGACTAGCCACAACTTTGGATTATGCTAGCATGGTGAGAAGCCACCCAGTGAATTAGCGTCAACCCAAGGAGAGGACCTCGTTAGCCTGTTTTCCAAGAGAGAAAGAGGACATAATGAAGTGAATATGCAAGCGTTACAACCACCACCCAACCTACAGCTGACAGACAATATGGCTGAGAATTGGAGACAATTCAAACAATGCTTCCAATTGTACTTAGCAGTGATTGGTGTTGACAAGAAGAGCGCTAAAGGCCTCTGCATGCTCTTGCGACAAGGCTTTCGCAGATAGCTTTTCGCAGACAGTTGTAATTTATCGTTGAGTGGGGAGTAATAGGCGTGCACGATGTTATTCACCGGCACAACGCAAGGGGGCGCGAAGTCACTAGGAGTAGTTGGTGGGTGTGGTTAGTGGAGTGTTTATCCTCCAGTTACTTATAATGACTAGAACTTTTTTTTTTTATAATGACTAGAACTGGAGTCGTATAGATGTACGTACTTCCTCAATCAACCGCTCTTCATGCTGCTCCATCTTCGCTTGTGTTTTTAAAAATGCCGGTCGTGAAAACAAACCAAACCAGGAAAGTAGGGAAGCGGAAGTGCGTGTACAGCGGATGTAGAGTGGACCAATCAGAGCCCTCTTGTCTGCGACGCTGTCTGCGAGGTTTCTGCGGTGGTCACAATTTTTGGGAGGTGTGCGCAGAGCATCTGCGAAGGTGGGGGGGCTATGCAGACACTGTCTGCGACGCTATCTGCGAGGACTGGGTTGTCAGCATAAATTGGCCTTAAGACGAAAGCGTCAGTATTCTTACATGGTGTGGGTGATGAAGCGCTAGAGGTTTATAACAATTTTGATTTCCAAGCAGAAGAGGACAAGATGAAGTTGGATAAAATACTTGAGAACTTTGAGGCTTACTGTATTCCAAAAAGAAACATGACATTTGAGAAACAGATTTTTCACGTGTACAGAAATCGGGGGAAACAGTGGATCAATATGTGACCGAGCTGAGGAACAGAAGCAAGACGTACGAATTTGGAGGGCTGACTGACTCATTGATAAAGGACAGACTCATGTGCGGGATTGCAGATAATGGTCTAAGAGAAAGGCTATTGAGGGAACAAGATTTGGACTTAGAAAAAGCGATTAGTATGTATAAAGCAGTGGAGATGGTGAAAACGCAAGCAAAAGAGCTGTTCAGTGAAAGCTGCAACGTGGACGCAGTAAGAAAGGTCACACACAGAGCAATTAAGAAGAACAGTGCTGCTCCCAAAGTGAAAAACAAAATGAAACCGGTGCACAGAGACATACAGGGAAAGACATGTGGTGGACGTGGCACGCAGCATCCTCCCAAAAGATGTCCTACATATACAACTGTAACAAAAAGAACCATTATGCATGGCATTGTCAGACTCAAACACATCAGAGCAAAGTTCATACTGTGAATGAGATTGATTAAGGAATTCTATGTGGATGTAATAACAGAACAGAACAAAAAAAGACGACTGGATGCTGACACTGAAAGTGAATGAGACACACATTGCAATGAAATTAGACACTGGTGCACAGGCGAATGTGATCTCAGAGACTGTGTTCAACAAAATTAGACCCAGACCTAAATTACATGCAACAAAAGTGAAAGTAAGTAGATACTCAGGAGCAAAGATACCTGTTAAAGGAAAATGCATGGTGAAAGTGACACATAAGGACAGAGAACATACACTTGCATTTATAGTGGTGCCCAGAAATGTGCAGACCATATTAGATTTATCTGCTTGTGAGAGGCTGAACCTACACTGCAAAAAATGGCCTTTCAAAAATAAGAAATAAAAAAGATTAAAACAAAGCATATTTGCTTGAATCAGGTGAAAAAAATCTGCCAATGGAACTAGTCAAATTTGACTTGGTAAGATTTCTTAAAGTAAGATGAAAAATCTAACCTGTTTTTAGATGAAATAATTCCAAAATAAGATTGGGGAACTTATTATGTGAGATCTGATTAACTCAAAATAATCAAAATAGTTCTTATAACAAGATCGTACTTCTTACATTTAGCCATTCAAGTCATTTTTATTTATTTCATTTTAAGGGTATTTCACTTAAATTCATGACAAAGTCTTAGCAGTAAAAACTGAATTTAAGATAAATATACTAATATTAGGATTGTTAAATTCTACAACTAAGCATTGCTAGCTTAAAAGATTCTCCTTTTGTGACCTGTAATTAGTAAAATGCTCTAGATATGAGACCAGAGACTATCTTGAATCAAGTTGACGACACGTGTAGCATTGCAATAAGTTTATTTTTTTTACCATTTCAACATTCAAACATTAAAAACATTAAAACATCCACTTCCCCAGGACCTCAGGCACCAAAAAAAAAAAAAAAAAAATAATAATAATAATAATAATAAAAAAGTCTACGCATTTTGACTTACAGTGCTTATACAACGCCAAAGCAACAGTGCAGTGTACGAGGGGTTTACAAGATCAGGCACAAAAAAAAAAAGTCTACGCATTTTGACTTACAGTGCTTACACAACGCCAAAGCAACAGTGCATTTTGGGGGCACTGACTATTCATGTGTATGAGGGGTTTACAAGATCAGGCAAAAAAAAAAACCCAAACAAACAAACAAACAAACAAACACTGAACTTAACTCACAGCATTCCAAAAAGACCTTACTAAAATGCCCTTCACTCACTCATAGCCTTTTTGAAGGCACTTGTCTGGTCTAGAGTATGTACAGCATCTAGAAGGACCTCACTCTGAATGACTGAGAAAACAGTCGCAATAAACTTAGGATATGTAAGGTAGAGTTGAATTGTAATGAAAGATTCAAAGATTTCAGTAAAGTTCATTTATTCCCAAAACAAGCATACTGGGCGGCACGGTGGTGTAGTGGTTAGCGCTGTCACCTCACAGCAAGAAGGTCCTGGGTTCGAGCCCCGGGGCCGGCGAGGGCCTTTCTGTGTGGAGTTTGCATGTTCTCCCCGTGTCCGCGTGGGTTTCCTCCGGGTGCTCCGGTTTCCCCCACAGTCCAAAGACATGCAGGTTAGGTTAACTGGTGACTCTAAATTGACCGTAGGTGTGAATGTGAGTGTGAATGGTTGTCTGTGTCTATGTGTCAGCCCTGTGATGACCTGGCGACTTGTCCAGGGTGTACCCCGCCTTTCGCCCGTAGTCAGCTGGGATAGGCTCCAGCTTGCCTGCGACCCTGTAGAAGGATAAAGCGGCTAGAGATAATGAGATGAGATGAGAACAAGCATACTTTTTTTTTCTTGAAACAAGATGAACCGCATTTGACAAATGTCCAAAATGTACTTACTTGTTTTAAAAAAAAACTTGTTTTATTTTCAAAGGTGCTCCAAATAAGACTTTTTCAAGACATTTTGTCTATACAAGATTTTCAAGATGGACTGTCTAAAAACTAGCCTTTCTAGCTAAATGAGGTTTTGCTTGTTGGGCAATTATGTCTTATAATAAGGGTGGCTAGATGTTTTGACTTGAAAATAGACAAATAAACTTCCTAAGATTTTTATTTTTTGCAGTGTAAAGAGAGTGCTGGTGGTGTCACCGAAACTCCGCGACACCCCACTAGTTTCAACTACTCACTGCGCTCTTCCTCCTTTGTCTCCAATGGTTTCCTTTCATCCTCCTCTTTTCCTCCTGGCAATGGTATGCGCTTGCAGTGTGAGGCGTGTATCCAAGTGGTTCTTTCCGCCAACCTTGACAGCTGTTTGCATCGTCAGCAGCACCTGATATGGTCCCAACCACCGCGATCATCTCCAGCCCTTCCTCCTCAGGTCCTTCACCACAATCCAATCAGCAGGCTTCAAATCATGAAGCGGTCCAACCGGTGGGACTGGAAGTGTGTCCTTCACCTGCTTGTGAGTGATAGAGAGCAGAGAGGAGGTCCATACAATAATGCAACATTTCATCTTCACATAACACAGTTAGGGTTTGTGGTTTAGGCTCTGAGCTCATGCCAGTATTGGGTGGCCTGCCAAACAGAATTTCAAAGGGGCTGAGATTGTTTTTTGCTCTCACACGTGTTTTCATATGAAACAGCACAATAGGGAGGGCCTTCACCCAATTCAGGCCCGTATCTTCACAGCATTTGGCCAGTTTATTCTTCAATGTGCCATTCTCTCTGTCTTTACTGCACCGGCACTTGCCGGGTGATAGGTGCAATGGTGTCTTAAGTCAAAGCCCATCACCTCACTTACTTGTTTCAATGCCTAATTAACAAACGAGGTGCCATTATCACTGCTAATTTTCTTTGGCATGCCCCAACATGGAATAATTTCAGTCAGCAGGGCCTTTGCTACCACACCTGCATCTTGTTTGGAGGTTGGAAAAGCCTCTACCCACTTAGAGAACATATCAACAATCACTAGACAGTACTTTTTCCCCTCAATGAGCGAAAGCTCAATGAAATCCATCTGCAAATGATCAAACAGCATGTCTGGTTTTGGGTGTGCAGCTGCAGGCATACTCTGAACTTTCCTTATATTGTGGACAGCACAGATGGGACACTTTTCACAAAATTTTTGGGAAAAAATTGAAAACCTCTTTGTAAACCAATAATTAGCCATATAACTTATCATTCACCCTTTTGATACACATTCCCACCCATGTATCAACTTAGCAAACATGAGGAAACAACAACTAGTTTAATTTCATTGTACATGTTACAATGACAATAAATATTTCTATTCTATTCTATTCTATTCTATTCTATTCTATTCTAGGGATGCAGGGCATTCCCACCTGTCCTGGCCTAGTATCGGGACTGTACCACACCCCATTACATTTTACACAACTAGCCTTTTTCCAGCGTACTATCTCCTGTGATGTGGCTGGTGACTGAACCTGCTCCAGCATAGCAAACCTGAAAAGGAGGATTCTGAGACACAGTTAGAGTTAAGGCAAGTGCAAATGGGGACCCCTTGGAGGCAGCTGCTTTAGCAGCTTTGTCAGCAGCAGCATTACCTGCAGAAACAAAATTAGTTGAGTTAGTATGAGCTTTACATTTACAAATGACAACCTGTTCAGGGAGTAAAATGGCATCTAACAGTTCTGTAATGAATGTGTGATGCACTATGGGTTTACCTGTAGATGTTAGAAATCCATGATGTTTCCACAATATACCAAAATCGTGTGCTACTCCAAAAGCATACCTACTGTCTGTATATGTAGTCACGGTCTTACCTTCTGCTAATTTGTAGGCCTCTGTGAGTGCCACTAGCCTGTGCTGAGAAGTAACTTGGAACCGACCCTGAGACAAGGGTTTTCTGAGCAGAGACCACTGCAAAACCAACAAGGTTCTTACCTGAGTCTGAGTTTTTTGAAGCAGAGCCATCCAAGAAAAGCACGAAATCTGGGTTTAGCAAAGGAACCTCAGTGAGATCAGAGTGAGGCAAACAAACCTGGGAAATGGTAGATACTCAACAGTGAGGCTTGCCATTGTCCTCAGTGGAGAACAGTGTCATGGGGTTTAAGATAGAACAGCGCTTCACTGTGATATTAGGTATTTCAAGTAACACAGCATTGTATCTGAGCCAGTGAGTGGCTGACAGATGAGATGTTTTCTGTTCTAGGAGAAGAGCAGAAACAGCATGTAGAACCAGTAGCATTAGCGCCGAATAGCCCACTATGTCTCGTGAGGCTAGTACAGCCTTTTCAGCTGCAGCAACAGCTCTGAGACATAGAGGTAACCCCACTGCTACAGGGTCAAGTTTAGCAGAATAACATGCAACTGGGTGCAACTTACCTCCATGCTGTTGTATTAATACTGATGTCATACATCCTGATTTCTCATTGACTGTCTGGATGAAAGGATGAGTGGGGTCTGGGATCCCCAGTGTGGGAGGGCTCTGGAGAGCCAACTTAAGCTCAACAAATGCCTCTTCTGCCTCAGGGGTCCACGTCATCTTATCATAAGGTTACAGACCCTTGCCATGGATCAGTGAACTGAGGGGAGACTCAAGAATAGCATAATTAGGAATAAATGCACGACAATATGAGCACATACCCAAAAATGACATAATTTGCTTCTTGGTCAGGAGTTTTGGTATATTTTGTATGCCTGTGATTCTCTCCAGTCCCAGAGATTTACCCAGGCCCGACACAGTGTGTCCAAGAAGTTTCACCTCTGTTTGGACAAACTGGAGCTTATGCAGACTGGCCTTATGGCCTTCTGCGGCCAAATGTTTCAACAAAGAAATCATGTCAGCTCTGCACTGCTCCTCAGAAGGCGCGGCCAAAAGTAGGTCATTGACCTATTGGATCAGGCTGAAGCCCTCTGTTAACACAAGAGAACTGAGGCTTTGTCTCAATGCTTCATTGTAAATAGTGGGAGACTTGCAATATCCCTGACATAGGCACGTGAAAGTATATGGTCAACCATCAAACTGAAAAGCAAAGCAGAACTAGCTATCTGGATGAACTGGCACACTAAAAAAATGCATTTGCAAGATCAACTACAGGAAAAAAAAAGAAAAAAGCGCGCTAGTTGGTGGTATTTGTGAAAGAATAGTATGTGAGTTAGGAATATTAGGAGCTGGAGCTCTTACAGCTGCATTTACTGCCTGCAAATCTTGTACAAATCTCCATTCCATGGGTTGGCCTGGCTCAGTGTGTTTCTTATCTGGAAAAATGGGAGTGCACACGGGGGAGTTAGGGCAGTCTACAGTTATCCCTGCTGCTTTCAAAGAATTAAACACAAGTCTAATGCCCTCTATAGCTTCAGGTTTCAGGGGATACTGGGACTTACAGGGTCAAAAATTGGATTTTGGGGCTCAATACCCTTTATTAGTCCCACATCATGTTTGTCTTGTGCCTAAAACTGCTTAGGGACCTCCACTAAACATGGGGAATTGTGGCAGCAGGGGCATGGTCAAGCGCCGGTCTGTGACAGGAGGGCGGAGTCAGGGAAGGTAAGTGGCAGAATCACTACACCTAAGAGCAATTAACCTGTGTTTGTGTGTCTTCCCAGTGACCTCGCCCTACTTAAAGAGGGAGAGCAGGGAGCAGAAGAGCTCATCCCCAAACCAGACGCCAGTCGTGTGTGTGTCTATTTGAAAGATTGTTAGACTGAAAAGTGTAGCAATAAACACTATTGTTGAACCTGATCTCTGTCCTGCCGTCCTCCGTGCTCCACCCACCAACACTGAACCGCTACAGTGGTGCTGAAACCCGGGACGTGGAGTACCAACGCCGAACCGCCCCATGGAGTCTTCCCCATTCGCCGACCTGGTCTACGCCCTCGCCACAGCCCAGCAAAGCCAGCACCAGGCGCTAGTCACGCTCCGTAAGGAGCAGGAGCAGCATTTCGAGGCCCTGGTGTTGGCCCAGCAAGAGGACCGACAGGCATTCCGGCACCTCCTCGCGTCGGCAGGGACAACTGATGCTTCCACCGCGGGCCCGTCCTCCCTCACCCTGACAAAGATGGGCCCCCAGGATGATCCCGAGGCTTTCATCACGCTCTTTGAGCAAGTCGCGGAGACCTCGGGGTGGCCAATGGATCAGCGCGCGGCGCGCCTCCTCCCCCTGCTAACGGGAGAGGCACACCTGGCCACGCTACAGCTCCCGGCCGACTGCCGGCTGGCCTATGCGGACCTTCGCCGGGCCATCCTCCAGCGTGTGGGGCGCACCCCTGAACAGCAGTGCCAGCTCTTCCGCGCTCTGCTCTTGGAGGAAGTCGGCCAGCCGTTCGCGTTTGGCCAGCAACTCCGGGACGCCTGCTGGCGGTGGCTGAGGGCCAACAACCGCGACGCCGAGGAGATCGTCGATCAGGTGGTGCTGGAGCAGTTCATCGTGCGCTTGCCAACAGGAACCGTGGAGTGGGTCCAGTGCCACCGCCCGGCGTCACTAGATCAGGCCATCGAGCTGGCGGAGGACCATTTGGTGGCTGTTCTGGCGGCAGGACAGCAGACGGCCTCTTCTCTTCTCTCCTCTTCTCTCTCTCTCTCTCTCTCTCTCTCTCTCTCCTCCTGTGTCCCGTCCTTGCCCCATTCCCCCACCGCAGAGGTGGGGGCCAGCACCACCCCAGCCGGCCCGCCGCACCCGCGGTGCCCTCCCATTTCTCCCTTCTGTGTCTGTCTCCCCCCCCCCCCTCAGGTGAGTGAGCCCCAGAACACCGGTGCAAAGAGGAAGCCTGGGCCGGTTTGCTGGCACTGCGGGGAACCGGGCCACCTCCAACAGCAGTGCACGGCAATGGAGGTGGACACGGTGGTTCGGCTCCCCGATGCACCAGAAGCCACCCTCGATCGGGCCGGAGCGTATCGCATACCGGTGAGTATCCAAAGGGATACATATCAGGCGTTGGTGGATTCTGGTTGTAATCAGACCTCAATTCACCAAAGCCTGGTGCAACACGAGGCATTGGGGGAAGCACAGGGGGTGAAGGTGTTGTGTGTGCACGGGGACGTTCACAGCTACCCTTTGGTGTCAGTCCACATTTTTTTCCGAGGGAAAAAATGTATAGTGAAGGCGGCGGTTAATCCTCGCCTTACCCACTCTTTAATTTTGGGGACTGATTGGCCGGGATTTCGGGGTTTAATGACACGCTTAGTAGAGAGTGGGTCCTGCCATTTGACAGGGGGAGGTCCCGGTGTCGCTTTGGCAGGAGCAGCTGTCACAGAGCCATCTACGTCATCTCCGCGTCAGAGTGAGGAGCCGCTGGCCCCTCCTCTCTCTATTGGGGAATCCCTCGCAGATTTCCCATTAGAGCAGTTGCGAGACGAGACTCTGCGACATGCGTTTGACCAAGTGAGAGTAATCGATGGTCAAACGCTCCAGCCGAATGTCACCCCATCCTTCCCCTACTTCGCGATTATGAAGGATAGATTATACCGAGTGACGCAGGACACTCAAACTAAAGAGCGAGTCACGCAGCTTTTAATTCCAAAGAGCCGCCGCGAATTGGTATTCCAGGCAGCTCACTTTAATCCCATGGCTGGACACCTAGGGCAGGATAAGACACTAGCCCGATTAATGGCCCGATTCTATTGGCCAGGGATTCGCGGCAATGTCCGTAAGTGGTGTACGGCGTGCCGGGAATGCCAATTAGTGAATCCAGCGGCCGTTCCAAAAGCGCCTTTGCGCCCTCTACCATCAATCGAGACCCCGTTTGAAAGAGTTGGGATGGATCTCGTCGGGCCATTAGGTCAGTCAGCACGAGGGTACCGCTTTATATTAGTTCTGGTGGACTATGCAACGCAATACCCGGAAGCAGTGCCTCTGCGCAATATCTCAGCACGCAGTATTGCGGAGGCGCTCTTCCGCGTTATCTCCCGAGTTGGAATCCTGAAAGAGATTCTGACTGATCAAGGCACCACGTTTATGTCACGAACACTGCGCGAACTGTATGGGTTATTGGGGATTAAGCCGATCTGCACCAGCGTGTATCACCCACAAACGGACGGTTTAGTGGAACGGTTCAATCACACCCTCAAGAATATATTTAAAAAATTCGTAAGTGAGGATGCACGTAATTGGGATAAGTGGCTCGAGCCCTTGCTGTTTTCAGTGCGAGAGGTCCCCCAAGCCTCCCCGGGGTTCTCCCCATTCGAATTATTATATGGGCATAAGCCGCACAGCATTCTAGATGTGCTGCGGGAAAATTGGGAGGAGGGACCTTCACAAAGCAAAAATGAAATTCAATACGTTATGGACCTGCGTGCAAAACTCCACACCCTCACCCACCTAACCCAGGAGAATTTGCGGCAGGCCCAAGAACGGCAAGCCCGCCTGTACAACAAGGGTACGCACCTTAGAGAGTTCGCACCGGGAGATAAAGTACTCATACTGTTGCCCACATCGAGCTCCAAATTGGTCGCCAAGTGGCAAGGGCCCTTTGAGGTCACACGGCGAGTCAGGGACGTCGACTACGAGGTGAGGCGAACAGACAGGGGTGGGGCGCTACAGATTTACCACCTCAACCTGCTTAAACTCTGGAATGAGGTGGTCCCCGTGGCGTTGGTGTCGGTGGTTCTGGAGAAGGCGGAGCTGGGGCTGGAGGTTCAAAAAGGGGCATTGGCGTCAGGTATCCCTCCGGTCCCCTGTGGAGACCACCTCTCCCCGACCCAACTCGCGGAGGTCGCCCAGTTGCAGACCAAGTTTTCAGATGTGTTCTCGCCCCTGCCTGGCCGCACTAACCTCATAGAACACCACATAGAGACGCCCCCGGGGGTGGTAGTGTGTAGCCGCCCTTACAGGCTACCCGAACACAAAAAAAAGGTGGTTCGGGAAGAACTCGAGGCCATGCTCGAAATGGGCATCGTCGAGAAGTCCCACAGTGACTGGAGCAGCCCGGTGGTCTTGGTACTCAAGGCCGACGGGTCGGTCCGGTTCTGTGTGGACTATAGAAAAGTCAACGCGGTGTCTAAATTTGACGCATACCCAATGCCTCGGATTGATGAGTTGCTCGATTGACTAGGCACGGCTTGCTTTTATTCGACACTGGATTTGATGAAGGGATTTTGGCAGATCCCCTTGACTCCACTATCCCGAGAGAAAACAGCCTTTTCCACACCGTTTGGTTTACACCAATTCGTCACCCTTCCGTTTGGGCTGTTTGGAGTGCCCGCTACGTTTCAGCGGCTGATGGACAGAGTCCTCCGCCCCCACGCCACTTATGCGGCCGCTTATCTAGATGATATAATCATCTATAGTAATGACTGGCCGAGGCACCTCGAACATCTGAGGGCCGTCCTTAGGTCGCTGAGGCGAGTGGGGCTCACAGCCAACCCAAAGAAGTGTGCAATTGGGCGGGTGGAAGTACGGTATCTGGGCTTCCACTTGGGCAACGGGCAGGTGCGTCCCCAAATTAATAAGCCGGCAGCAATTGCGGCATGCCCGAGGCCCAAGACCAAAAAGGGGATGAGACAGTTCCTGGGGCTGGCTGGCTATTACCGTAGGTTTATACCTAATTATTCAGACGTCACCAGCCCGCTGACTGACCTCACTAAAAAGGGGGCACCAGATCCGGTCCAGTGGACAGAGCAATGCCAGCGGGCTTTTTCTGATGTAAAGGCTGCACTGTGTGGGGGGCCACTTTTACACTCCCCTGACTTTTCTCTCCCCTTTGTGTTGCAGACCGATGCGTTGGACAGAGGGCTGGGGGCGGTTTTGTCCCAGGAGGTGGAGGGGGAGGATCGCCCCATCCTGTACATCAGTAGGAAGCTGTTGGTGCGTGAGGGGCGCTACAGCACCATAGAAAAAGTGTATGGCGATCAAGTGGGCGGTCCTCGGCCTCCATTACTACCTGCTGGGGTGCCCTTTCACCCTCTGTTCGGACCACGCGCCCCTCCAGTGGCTCCACCGCATGAAAGATGCCAACGCGCAGATCACCCGTTGGTATCTGGCACTCCAACCCTTTAATTTCAAGGTGGTCCACAGGCCGGGGGCGCAGATGGTCATGGCGGACTTCCTCTCCCATCGGGGGGGGGGGGAGTCGGCTGCAGGCCAGATGGCCGGCCGGCCTGAGTCGGGCAGTGGGGGTATGTGGCAGCGGGGACGTGATCAAGCGCCAGTCTGTGACAGGAGGGCGGAGTCAGGGAAGGTAAGTGGCAGAATTACTGCACCTGAGAGCAATTAACCTGTGTTTGTGTGTCTTCCCAGTGACCGCGCCCTACTTAAAGAGGGAGAGCAGGGAGCAGAAGAGCTCATCCCCGAACCAGACGCCAGTCGTGTGTGTGTCTATTTGAAAGATTGTTAGACTGAAAAGTGTAGCAATAAATGCTATTGTTGAACCTGATCTCTGTCCTGCCGTCCTCTGTGCTCCACCCACCAACACTGAACTGCTACAGGAATCAACTGTAATTTTAGTAAATTGCCATTCAGTCTCTTGCACAGGTTTCTCACCAGTTATCAGTACATCTCTCTACAGAGACAGTACAATCCAGATTCATTAGAAATGAATTCATGGTTTTAATGTACAGTAATTTTTAATCTGTGGTATGTTGCCAATCGCTTGCATTTTCACACTAACACCCATGGGCCCAAATCCTTCCACCTACGCCCCTGTCATTTTGCCAAGGACATGTGTGGAGCCGAGTGTGAACTAAATATCAGTTGGTAATCGCTTGGTGGTTGTACAAACATGGCACACCTATGATTATCTCAAAATAACTTCAACAGTTCCTCAGGTTGATTGGGGTGTCTTCTACCTTCCTTAAACCAGTCCTGCTCAAACTTAACATCTGAGTACCCGGGGCTAATGTGAGCAGTGCAATGTAAGTTTTCTGCTCACATATAATCAGTATTAACTGGACTAGTGTGTGCCATCTCAATCAGCTTCTGATTCATATTCAGAACATCTGAGGGCACCAGCCTCCACTCATACACATAAAGGGGTGGAGATGATGGGTCTAATTTAACAATTTCTATAACTGTGCTCTCCTCGTCTAGGATGCAGACTACCTGTAGCCCCTCTGGGGTACTTAAAAGACTTATGCCTAATCTGGGCATCAGATCTTTCTCCAGTATATTTACTGGGCAGCAATGAGACAATAAAAATGAAAACTCAAATGTTTCAGACTCACCCAGACTGCAGAGTAGTGGCTCAGTAAATTTCTCTAGGACCTGTTGTCCAGACACCCCCACTATGACCTAAGATCAGGTGCTGATTTTTGGCTGTGTAGAAAACACTAAGGATCTAATGACAGAATGTCCCACTCCTGAATCTACTAAGAAATCTAAAAGTTTATTAGAGACAGTTATAGAAAATATTGGCATTTTCAAACATAATTCATCAGTGTATAATTCATATGTACCTCCTGGTTTACTCTCCCTACTCTCTGTAGAAGCAAGCGGTGAGTGCAAAGCAGATTCTTCATTGCCAGAAGCTTGAGCAACTCAGACAGGTGGTCAGTCTGCCATCTCGGTGATCTTGGGCCTCTCACTGCTTTTATATCACAGACGCTGGTCGTGCCAGTGATCAGGTGAACCTTTATTTTACAGACACTGGTTACACCAGTAATCAAGTGAGCCACAGATGAAGCAGCCATTCCAGTGCTTTTGACCTCCTCCTCTCCCATGACCTCTTCCACATGTCTTTCCATGTCCCACTCCATGCATCTGACTTGCTTGTGTAACTTGCATCATTGTAAGCATAGCGTTGTGAAGAGTGCCATGCGTTTTTTTGGTGTTGCTGCAACTTTTTCCTTTAACCTCTTCTCTGCATGAACCGCATGCTTTTCCATGTCAGCAGGTTTGCACACCTCCCATGTAATGCATCCATCCTTGACCATCTTAGCTATGTCAGGCTTCAGACCACTGAGGAAAGCATTCCTCAGATGGGCTTTATAAGGTTTTATAGCACCACTGATCGCCATGTTGGTTGGCCTTTTGAGTCCCGAGCGTGCATCATGCACTATGGTCAGTCTCTGCAGATATTGTGCTACTGTCTCATCATCCTGCTGCTTACAGGTTGTTATTTGTGTAATGTTCATTTGGACTGGAAATCTCATTCTGATAGCATCCTGCAATCCAGTAACAAACTCTCAGTAGGCCCCATTACTGGCATGCATCCAATCTGGCTGGTGTGTGTGCTCCTCTTCTTCAGGAAACTTGTCCTGGATTTTACTAAAGTCCAAACCTAGTTTCTTTACGAACACGCGGCACATTTCATGGCTGATGGGGAGGTATGTTTTATAGAAGCTGCCAAGTTCCTCAGCAGATCTAAGTCCATGCTACCTGGGATCCTTTATTTTAGCAGCCATTTGCATAATATCTTGTGAATCCCATGATCTATAAACCACACTGCAAAAAACTGAAAACTGAATTTGAGGAGAAAAATTCCTTAATACTGTTGAAATTATCTTGCTGCATGGACAGATAATTTTACTTGACAAGACATCTTGGAATAAGTTAGTGACAATCTAGAACTAGTTTTAATAATCTCAGAGTTGGTGTCTTGTATTCTTCTACACTGCGAAAATGATTGTGGCAGCGGGGGCGTGGTCAAGCGTCGGTCTGTGACCGGAGGGTGGAGCCAGTGAAGGTAAGTGGCAGAATCACTGCACCTGATGTTACTTAATGTGTTTGTGTGTCTTCCCCAGTGACCGCGCCCTATTTAAGGAGAGAGAGCGAGAGCAGAGGGAGCTCTCTCCCCAACCAGACGACTAATGTGTGTGCGTGTGTCTGAGTGTCTGGGAGAGTGTACGCTGAAAAGTGTCACAATAAAAGAGTGTTGTGAACTCAGTTCTGGCCTGCCATCCTTCTGTGCTCCACCCACCCTTACGAACTGTCACAGTGGTGCCGAAACCCGGGACGAGCACAGAAGAGAACAGCCGCATGGAGTCCTCCCCCTTCGCAGACCTGATCCACGCCCTCACCATGGCCCAACAGAGCCAGCACCAGGTGCTGCTCGCCCTCCGAAAGGAGCAAGAACAATGGTTCGAGGCCCTGGTGCTGGCGCAACAGGAAGATCGTCGGGCGTTCCGGCACCTCCTCGCGTCAGCGGGGTCCACCAACTCCACCGCCGCAGGCCCTGCCCCCCTCACCCTAATGAAGATGGGCCCGCAGGATGACCCCGAGGCCTTCCTCACGCTCTTTGAGCAGGTAGCAGAGACCTCGGGGTGGCCGGTGGAACAGCGCTCGGCGCACCTCCTCCCCCTGCTAACGGGAGAGGCGCAGCTGGCCGAGCTACAGCTCCCTGCCGCCCGCCAACTGGCCTACGCGGACCTTCGCTGGGCCGTCCTCCAGCGTGTGGGGCGCACCCCCAAGCAACAACGTCAGCGCTTCCATGCTTTGCACTTAGAGGAAGTCGACCGACTGTTCGCGTTTGGCCAGCAACTCCGGGACGCCTGCTGGCAGTGGTTGAGGGCCGACAACCGCAATGCCGAGGGACTCATCGACCAGGTGGTACTGGAGCAGTTCATCGCGCGTTTACCAGCAGGAACCACAGAGTGGGTCCAGTGCCACTGCCCGGCGTTGCTGGATCAGGCAATCGAGCTGGCGGAGGACCATTTGGCGGCTGTCCCGACAACCTCTTCTCTCCTCTCTCTCTCCCCCTCCTCCTGTGTCTCCTCCTCACCTCATTCCCCCACCACGGAGGCAGGGGCCGGCGCCGCAGGGGCCGGTGCCACCCCAGCCGGCCCGCCACACCCGCGGTGCCCTCCCATTTCTCCCTTCTGTATCTGTCTCTCCCCCCCTCAGGTGAGTGAGCCCCAGAGCACTAGTGCAGAGAGGAAGCCCGGGCCGGTTTGCTGGCACTGTGGGGAGCCGGGCCACCTCCACCAGCAGTGCTCGGTGATGGAGGTGAGCGCAGTGGTTCAGATCCCCGACACGCCAGGAGCTGCCCTTGATCGGGCCAGAGCGTATCGCATACCGGTAAGTGTCCAAGGGGATACATATCAGGCGTTGGTGGATTCTGGTTGTAATCAGACCTCAATCCACCAAAGCCTGGTGCAAGACGAGGCATTGGGGGAGCACAATTGGTGAAGGTGTTGTGTGTGCACAGGGATGTTCACAACTACCCTCTAGTGTCGGTCCACATTCTTTTTCGAGGGGAAAAATTTATAGTGAAGGTGGCAGTTAATCCTCGCCTTACCCACTCGATAATTTTGAGGACTGATTGGCCAGGATTTGGGAAGTTAATGAGTCATCTAGTGAAGAGTGGGTCCTGCCATAGTTTAACAGGGGGAGGTCCCGGTGTTGCTTTGGTGGGAGCAGCTGTCACAGAGCTGTCTATGTCATCTCCGCGCCAGAGTGAGGAGCCGCCGGCTCCTCCTCTCTCTATTGGGGAATCCCTTGTGGATTTTCCATTAGAGCAGTCGCGAGACGAGACTCTGCGGCATACGTTTGACCAAGTGAGAGTAATCAATGGTCAAATGCTCCAGCCAAACGCCACCCCGTCCTTCCCCTACTTCGCGATTATGAAGGATAGATTATACTGAGTGATGCAGGACACTCAGACTAAAGAGCAAGACACTCAGCTTTTGATTCCGAAGAGCCGCCGGGAATTGATATTCCAGGTGGCTCACTTTAATCCTATGGCTGGACACTTAGGGCAGGATAAAATACTAGCCCGAATAATGGCCTGGTTCTATTGGCCAGGGATTCGCGGCAATGTCCGTAAGTGGTGTACGGCTTGCTCCCCCTCAAATTAAGCAGCGCGCTCCGGCTTGCTCCCGGAGTGCTCCGGCCAAGGTTCCGGAGCGCGCTCTGGCTTGCTCCCGGAGTGCTCCGGCCGAGGTTCTGGAGCACGCTCCGGCTTGCTCCCGGAGTGCTCCGGCCGAGGTTCCGGAGCGCGCTCTGGCTTGCTCCCCCTCAAATTAAGCAGCGCGCTCCGGCTTGCTCCCGGAGTGCTCCGGCTGAGGTTCCAGAGCGCGCTCTGGCTTGCTCCCGGAGTGCTCTGGCCGAGGTTCCGGAGCGCGATCCGGCTTGCTCCCCCTCAAATTAAGCAGCGCACTCCGGCTTGCTCCCGGAGTGCAAGCCGGAGCGCGCTGCTTAATTTGAGGGGGAGCAAGCTGGAGCGCGCTCTGGCAGCTATTTACACTGGATCCAGTGTAAATAGCTGCCGGATCATAATTACAGTAAACTAGTAAATACAGTGAAGGAAAAACTTGAGACTGAAAGGTTTTAACAGTCATCCAAATGACTGAACATAAACATTGCTACAGTAACATACCAGCTATGATGTTGTTGACATTAGCTAGCTTGACCTTCAAAATGGCGGACACCGGGACGTCACGTGACCCTGTGACGTCAGGTGAAAAACCTCAATTGGGATGGATCTCGTCGGACCATTAGATCGGTCAACACGGGGGTACCGCTTTATATTAGTTCTGGTGGACTATGCAACGCGATACCCGGAAGCAGTGCCTCTTCGCAATATCTCAGCATGCAGTATTGCGGAAGCACTCTTCCGCGTTATCTCCCAAGTTGGAATCCCGAAAGAGATTCTGACTGATCAAGGCACCTCGTTTATGTCACGTACACTGAACAAACTGTATGGGTTGTTGGGTAGTAAGCCGATCCGCACCAGCATGTATCACTCACAAACAGACGGTTTAGTTGAATGGTTCAATCGCACCCTCAAGAATATAATTAAAAAATTCATAAGTGAGGATGCATGTAATTGGGATAAATGGCTCGAACCCTTGCTATTTGCAGTGCAAGAGGTCCCCCAAGCCTCCACGGGGTTCTCCCCGTTTGAATTGTTATACGGGCGTAAGCCGCACGGCATTCTAGATGTGCTGCGGGAAAATTGGGAGGAGGGACCTTCACCAAGTAAAAATGAAATCCAATATGTTATTGACCTGCATGCAAAACTCCACACACTCATGCACCTAACTCAGGAGAATTTGTGGCAAGCCCAAGAACGACAAACCCACCTGTATGACAACGGTACGCGCCTTAGGGAGTTCGCACCGGGAGATAAAGTACTCATACTGTTGCCCACATCAAGCTCCAAATTGGTCGCCAAGTGGCAAGGATCCTTTGAGGTCACACGGCGAGTCGGGGACGTTGACTATGAGGTGAGGCGAATGGATAGGGGTGGGGCACTACAGATTTACCACCTCAACCTGCTCAAACTCTGGAACAAGGAGGGCCCATGGCACTGGTGTCGGTGGTTCCGGAGAAGGCGGAGCTGGGGCCGGAGGTTCAAAAGGGAACATTGGCATCACGTACCTCTCCGGTCCCCTGTGGAGACCTCCGGTCCCCTGTGGAGACCACCTCTCCCCGACCCAACTTGCGGAGGTTGCCCGGTTGTAGACCGAGTTTTCGGACGTGTTCTCACCCCTGCCCAGCTGCACCGACCTCATAGAGCACCACATTGAGACACCCCCGGGGGTGGTAGTGCGTAGCCACCCTTACAGGTTACCCGAGCACAAGAAAAAAGTGGTTCGGGAAGAACTCGAGGCCATGCTCGAAATGGGCATTGTCGAGGAGTCCCACAGTGACTGGAGCAGCCCAGTGGTCTTGGTACCCAAGGCCGACGGGTCGGTCCGGTTCTGTGTAGACTATAGAAAAGTCAACACGGTGTCTAAATTCGACGCGTACCCAATGCCTTGGATTGATGAGTTGCTCGATCGGCTAGGCACGGCTCGCTTTTACTCAACACTGGATTTAACAAAGGGTTATTGGCAGATCCCCTTGACGCCATTATCCCGAGAAAAAACGGCCTTTTCCACACCGTTCGGCTTACACCAATTTGTCACACTTCCTTTTGGGCTGTTTGGGGCGCCCGCTATGTTTCAGCGGCTGATGGATAAGGTCCTCCGCCCCCACGCCACCTATGCGGCCGCCTACCTCGACGACATCATTTTCTATCGTAATGACTGGCGGCGGCACCTCCAACATCTGAGGGCCATCCTTAGGTCGCTGAGGCGAGCGGGTCTCACAGCCAACCCGAAGAAGTGTGGGATTGGGCGGGTGGAAGTACGGTATCTGGGCTTCCACTTGGGCAATGGGCAGGTGCGTCCCCAAATTAACAAGACAGCAGCAATTGTGGCCTGCCTGAGGCCCAAGACCAAAAAGGGGGTGAGACAGTTCCTGGGGCTGGCTGGCTATTACCGTAGGTTTATACCTAATTATTCGGACGTCACCAGCCCGCTGACTGATCTCACTAAAAAGGGGGCACCAGATCCGGTCCAGTGGACGGAGCAATGCCAGCGGGCTTTTTCTGAGGTAAAAGCTGCATTGTGTGGGGGGCCACTTTTACACTCCCCTGACTTTTCTCTCCCCTTTTTGTTACAGATGGATGTGTCGGACAGAGGGCTGGGGGCCATTTTGTCCCAGGAGGTGGAGGGGGAGGATCGCCCAGTACTGTATATCAGTAGGAAGCTGTCGGTGCGTGAGGGGCGCTACAGCACCATTGAGAAAGAGTGCCTGGCGATCAAGTGGGCGGTCCTCACCCTCCATTACTACCTGCTGGGACGCCCTTTCACCTCTTTTCAGACCACGCACCCCTCCAGTGGCTCCACCGCATGAAGGATGCCAACACGCAGATCACCTGTTGGTATCTGGCACTCCAACCTTTAAACTTCAAGGTGATCCACAGGCCAGGGGCGCAGATGGTCATGGCGGACTTCCTCTCCCGTCAAGGGGGGGGGAGTCGGCTGCAGGCCGGACAGCCGCCCGGCCTGAGTTGGGCGGTGGGAGTATGTGGCAGCGGGGGCATGGTCAAGCATCGGTCTGTGACCGGAGGGCGGAGTCAGGGAAGGTAAATGGCAGAATCACTGCACCTGATGTTAATTAATGTGTTTGTGTGTCTTCCCCAGTGACCGTGCCCTATTTAAGGAGAGAGAGTGAGAGCAGAGGGAGCTCTCTCCCCAATCAGACAACTAATGTGTGTGCGTGTGTCTGAGTGTCTGGGAGAGTGTACACTGAAAAGTGTCACAATAAAAAAGAGTTTTGTGAACTCAGTTCATGCCTGCCGTCCTTCTGTGCTCCACTCACCCTTACGAACTGTCACAATGATATCTTAACAAGTTAGAATATCTTGAATATAGTTGAAACGATCTAGCATTTCCTATTAGAAGAATACAAGACACCAACTCTAAGATTATTAAAACTCGTTCTAGATCGTAACCAACTTATTCCAAGATGTCTTGTCAAGTAAAATTATCTGTCCATACAGCAAGATAATTTCACTGGTATTAAGGAATTTTCTCCTCAAATTCATTCAGTTTTCAGTTTTTTGCAGTACATCATTGGTCCTTGTGGTCCTGCAACAGCCACCCTGGGCATTTGGTGATATTTATAGTCCTTCTCTCCCTTTGTTTGGAGCCTTGTGTGTGACGACACTGGAGCAGATGTCACTACCTGTTCATCTTGTTCATTTTTCTTCATGAGTTGATCATGAGCCTGCATTTGTTGACCAGCAGGGGGTGACACAGGCCCTGTTTCTGGAGGTCGGGAAGAAAATGGGGGAGGAGGAGGGAACGAATTGCAGCTCACATCCAAATCCTGCATCGGGCTGAGCATTGGGTAGATGCCAGCAGATGTGTCCATCTTCCTCTGTAAAGTTCTGGGCATATATGGGGGCGCTGAAGCTGCAAAAGCCAAAGCACTAGAATTCTGATTAGTTCCCTGTCATTCTGACCCTGACGTGTATGTGCATTGATCCATTTATCTCTTACCGCAGCTTCCATTTGCCACATTTTAAATGCACCCCAATCAACCTGTATTCTATATTTCTTCCTCCTTTTCCCATTATCTTTCTCTACCCATTTCAACTTCTCAAAATTCTGTATCTGTCATACGCTTAAACTACAGTACATCCCTCTGGGAATCCACACTGTTCTACCCACATCCTAAGTTGTTTACATGAGTCCAGTCCATAATTAGTTATCATATATTGGATGTTTGGACAAGAGGGATAGGTTTCAGGAGTTTTTTCAGTTTCTGCTGGTTTCATTCCTGTCAGCCCCATGTTAAATGTTGTTGCAGAGAAACTGCAAAGACCATGTAATCTCACATTTTACCCAGAAACGTGTCATGATCATGATTACTTACTGCTATTCATCAATAGACAGGTAGGTTTCTAGTCCACCCAAAACCGTACTTAAAAAAAGCAGAAAGGGCTTTTTCCTTTTTTTCTCTCTTTTCTCAACCTGGCACATATTCACCTGTTCACAAATATGCACTCAGATGGGTCAATTTGCCAACAACACAAGCATCTTACTATAGCACTTGCTTAAACTACAGTTCTCTGCAACACACAGTCATTTATCATCAATTTACGAAAACAGGATGGAAAAACTTTTCCTTCCCACAAGTTCGTTGGATGTCAGCGGCAGTGGGGGATCCCCATCCTCTAAAGAATCAGTGTGTCTTCAGAGAGCTCTTCAGACTTGCTGGGTGATAATTTCCCTAACCTTGGATCTGGAAAAAGTCCCCGCTGCTCGTAACATGCCATCCTCATTGCCAAAATTATGGTGGAAAAACATAATAAAACCCGAGGCTGTCAGGAAGAAACAGACAGAATAGAAGTTTATTATAATACTTCTTGCAAGAGGACTTCTCCGAATGAATTTCACCCAGAGAAGTGCACTATTTCCACAGACCCTGTTTTATACAACCCCGATTCCAAAAAACTTGGGACAATGTACAAATTGTAAATAAAAATGGAATGCAATAATTTACAAATCTCAAAAACTGATATTGTATTCACAATAGAACATAGACAACATATCAAATGTCGAAAGTGAGACATTTTGAAATTTCATGTCAAATATTGGCTCATTTGAAATTTCATGACAGCAAAACATCTCAAAAAAGTTGGGACAGGGGCAATAAGAGGCTGGAAAAGTTAAAGGTACAAAAAAGGAACAGCTGGAGGACCAAATTGCAACTCATTAGGTCAATTGGTAATAGGTCATTAACATGACTGGGTATGAAAAGAGCATCTTGGAGTGGCAGCGGCTCTCAGAAGTAAAGATGGGAAGAGGATCACCAATCCCCCTTGTGGGTGCAATCAGTTAATTATTGAAATTAAGTGATCAATCTCGTTAAATCAGTCTCATTAAATTTGAAGGTTAATAATTAAAATGAATCAATCCCATTGAATCGTTTAATTTGACTCGTTTGAATTGAATCATACCATAGAATCAGTCTCATTCAGTGAATCATTTAGTGAATCGTTCAATGAATCGTTTAGTGAATCATTCAATGAATCATTTAGTGAATCATACCATTAATCCTGGTGCTTAATAATAAATTACCAAACAGCTAAATTATGGTATATTTCCAAATTATTACAATCACTTACCACATTACATAACTTTTATATGCACCCTTTTTGAATTCTTTAAGACTGGGGACTTCAGATATTGTTGTTCACACAAATAAACACAGTTTGTTTAATAAATGAATTTATTATACAAAGATAAAAAAAAATAAATAAATATATACAAGCAGTGAGGTGTGTGTGTGTGTGTGTGTGTGTGTGTGTAGGACTTGACCATGTGTTTAGCCTCGTGTAGCTAACTACACGTGGTGGAGGCCTAGCTTGTTGGTAGCTAAACAAAAGAATGTTATCTAAACAGAACAAAGGATTAGCTCTGTGTTTAGCCTTGTGTTGCTAGTGTGAGTTTGCTAAAGGCCCTATAGCCTAGCTAAAGTGTGTTTGTTAGGCCTGGTGAGGCCTACTGAGCACGTGTTGCTAAAGACAAGGGTATTAGCCGTAGCTAACTAAAAGCTAGCTTGTGGATTTCTAGCTGAGGTGTGGTTTATCAGGCCTGATGGCCTGCTGAGCACATGGTAGGCCTTGATTAGCTTTGTGTTGCTAAGCAGACAAAAGGGAAGCTGTAGCTAACCCACTAGCTCATAACCATACTGAATCCACTGAAATCTTGAGATCAAGATGTATAATAAGAGAACTATATGTTAGTAGTAAAGAAAAGCATGCACAGCCTATCTATTAAAAAAACAATTGAGAGAACATAGAACAAAATAAATCAACACGCTGCGTGTCTAAGGCTGCTGGGCCATAGAAGGTTCACGCTGCACGCTGCATGCTGCACACTACACGCTACACGCGTGTAAAGAAAAGTGGACAAACGTAGCATGACTTGCTCTGGGCCATAGAACGGCGTTCACGTTGCACGCTGCACGCTGCACACTTCACGCGTGAAGCATGAAATGAACATGCACACTTTTTTCTAGGCGTGAAGATGGAAATTCCAGTCAATGCATGCGGTCACCGCCGCGCCAGCCAATCAGAACGGGTCTAGGGAGATAACTCTATGCTTTCAGGGGAAAACTTCAGAAAAAATATAATTGAATGGTATAATTGAAAAATAGTTCTTCATCGGGATTGTCAAGCAGATTATAGAATGTTCGGTGAAATTCACCACGGGTTTCTCTCAGAAGGAAGTGTTCTCGGCTCCAAATTCTGTTCCTTTTTCTCTTCCTCTGTCTCAGTAAAAGCAGAATGAGGCAATCGTCGTCATCTGAAGAGTCCGTATTGTTGGTTACTCGGTCAAAGTAGAACAGACGCAACACGTGAACATCCAAGCATGAAGTTTAATGACCCAGGGTCCGGTTCTTCACGTGAATGTGTAGCGTGTAGCGTGCAGCATGCAGCGTGCAGCGTGAACCTTCTATGGCCCAGCAGCCTAACAGTGTAACAGATAAACCTGGGTTTAAATTCACACTATTTCAATAAAAGGTAAATTCCTAAGACTATCCTAATTATGCCCAAATGCCAAAATCTTACTTAATCCTGCCTTTAGCAAGATATGAAGAACTATTCGCCGGTGTAGCTTCAGGCCTCGCCATGGGAGCACGTGAGCCGCTCGTGATGGAGGCGTAGAAAACTTTCGGGTCCAGCGGAGCACTTGGGTGGTTCCCGTGGGAAGCAGAGGATTCTTGGTCCGAACCTCAGCGTTCGTGAGGAAAAGTCTCTGATCAGAATAAGATGCACAGCGCTTTTGAGTTAAAAAGGATTCAATCGCTTCTTAACTTTTGACTGCCTGGGCTGCAGTCGTGACGTCACTTCTAATGCAAGTAAACCGGTTGTAACTCAGGTTGAGTTTAAAGATCGCGCGACTCTAGAGTTTACCTTTGCCAAGGGTAAGAAAGAAAATCACGCTGAGTGATGGATCTTGCAAGAAAGAAGACGTCTTTTGGGTGGAGAGCGCCTCTTTATACGTCCAGATTCATCGGAAGCCAGACGAGAGAGACCAAGATGGTGGAGCTTCCGCTTGGATTTATGCGTGCATGGCAGACTGACGTAGGTGATCCCGCCCACGCGTGACGTAGGTCACACGGAAGTTGCCTGGGAATTGTAGTTCTGACACAAGATGGCGGCATGATACCTACAGTCCCCCTTTTGGTCTCAGGGGTATGACGGAGTCGTAGCACTGAGAGCACCATATCGTATCATCGCCGTGTCCATAGTCCTTGAGGTAGAGTTGTCCTGTGCAGTTCATGGTGTCCTGCGAAGACTGTGTAAACTTGTGAGTTCCAGTAAGACAGTTGGAGACAGAGGCATTTTGGGCATACAATCACTATGGGCATTTTGGGCATATAATCACTAACTAACTAGATCAAAACCACATAAAAAAAAAACATTAAACATTGAACATGAAACATGTAGTGTTTAATTTCTTATGCATAAAAAAAACAAGAAAAGAGAAGAAATGAAGGAAGGAAAGAAGTATTAGTGTTTGGGTTAGCAAACCTAATCTTCTGGGAAGGTGATAGCAGTGGGTGGTCTGGCTAGAAAGCGTGCGCTACTGCGGCTAGCTGTCGGGGACACAGACCATCTTATCTAGCTAGGCGTGTAGTGTTATGTATGGGTTGCCTGGGCAGACCCAGTGGATGTCTTTAGTGAAGGTGCACATCTCTAAATTTTGTGGATTCACAAAAGTGAGGATAGCACTGCCAAGACTATATGCCAGGTGTATTTGCGATGAATACACACTAGTAATAATAGCGGATTTTAGTATTTTATCTACCATGTTATACTGAAGGGTTACTTCATTGTGTTGGTGAAGTCTGACCGGGAATGTTAGTGTACGCTTATGGTTGAGTGATGCGTACAAGCTAAGTGGACAGGATGGGCCTAGCTGTCGTCCACCCCCTTTTGGAGTGAGGACTGTTCAAAAGGTTTGATTCGATTATCATGGAAATCGATATGAAAGCGTTTGATTAGGCCTAGATGTCCTAATGTGATACGCGACGGGGAATGGTTTTCCCACGATCGAAAGGTCTCGACCAGGGTGGTAGGAACTTCTCTGAGATTCGGGCGTAGTAGGCTTTGTGTCCTTCTACTCTTGAATCGAGATTCTTTTGGGCACCTGTAAAGGTTGACTGTAGGTGGCGTTGTAGGTCGGCGACATGTTGATGTGCGGTGTATGCAATCGCGACGCTCATGGCCTCTGGTTTGTATAGGAGATGCGGGGGAAGAACCGACTCTCGCCCAGTCATCATCCCATCGGGTGTGACTTCAGTGGCGCAATGAGGGGTGGACCGAATGGCCCTTAGCACCAAGGGAAGTTTCATGTCCCAAATTTTACCATGGTTTGTGATATACTTTCGCAGCATGTTCACAATGGCTTGAATGGCTCGTTCAGCCTGACCAGAGAATTGAGGGTGGTACGCGATATGGAATTTCGCCTCGACACCTAACATGTTCCACAGCGCAGCCATTACACCAGCAGTGAAATGGGTGTCTGTGTCGATGGATAGAGGGAGATTTTTGCCACTAGGGGGAGTCGCGATGTCGGGTGTTTCGACATCGGACTCTGTGTACAAAGACATGAACTGAAGTTCATCGGAAATTTGATCTCACGTGGCGTTTGGTTGATCAGTGTTCGCACTAATCTCGTCGCAACGGGTTTGTGCATATTTTGTGGGATCCAACGACTGTGGGGTTTTGTTTTGTGTGAAGTTGACTAAGTTTATGTCACAGGGCTTGGTTGGGATTGGGTCGCCTTGTGAGAGCTGTGTGTCTGAGAAATGGTGGTGAAGACTTTAGCGCACATGAGAGGTGCGTTTCGTGTGTTTGCCTTCGCCACCAGGGGGGGCCCTACATCCTGACCCTCGCCTGCTGTTTCAGAGGGATCTCCTTCCCCCTTTTACAAGATATACCCGTGGTTCCTGGCCTAGTCATGCCAGCGAATGGTCTTTTGTCATTTTTCTTGGGCTCTTTTGTTTTATCTGGTGAGGGGTCTGACGTCTCCTGTAACAGTTCTTTAATCTCAGCCAACTGGGCTTTTAAAGAGTCCAGCTCTGAGTGGAACTCACCAGGTTGGTCTGAGTCACTGTGTTGGTCGTCTCTACCCTTACATTTAGAGCTACGGTCGGAACGCTTCTGCCGTTTCTGGTCAGAGCGGGGATGATGGTTTTGCTGCCAACCATTTTGTTCCCTACGACCCTTTTCATGTGATGGGCGATTGCCATAGTCACTGTGGACTCGCCCTCGGTCCCTCCTGGCCTTACCTTGTCGATTTTTCCACTCACCCTTGTGATGGCTCGGCAAGGATCGGGCTGGACCGGAATTTCTCCAGGTGGGTCCCCCTTTTGGAGCTTCATCTCCTTCTAAGGTTAGCGGGGGCTTGTCCTCACCCTGGAGGCTAAGGACTCTGGGGTCATCATCATTTCCGTTTGCGGTTTTGACGATGGTCTCCCAGGTCATTTGGGCTAGTCGCCTAATTTCCCTCATCGAATAGCGACCTTGTCGACACGTCAGTGTGACATGGGTCCGCACGCTTGGGTGGAGGTTATGTAAGAAGAGAGATATGAAACCTCTATCTTCTTCCTACCCTGGTGCGCTACTACCTTGGAAATAGGCAGTACGTAGCCATCTGTAATATTCACGAGGCGCCTCAGACCATTTTTGTTTGACTTGTAATGCACACAATATCGCGGAGGTTTCGTCCGTGTATGGCGCATATTCTTCCCTCATGTAATTGCGAAGCTTCGAATAACTATTGCGAATGTTTGGGGGTAGTGTCTCTAAAAAGGCACGAACGCTACTACTGGAGGTCTTCCAGATTAGTCTAAGTTTTTCACGTGTTGTGGCGTTGGGCAGGTCCATCAGGCATCGGTCAATTTCTCGTAAATAGTTATTTACGTTTGTTCTTTGATTGTCGGGATCGAATTGTTCGACATCTTTGGCAAGTAGGTCAATTTGCCGTAAGCGAAGGGTTTGGTGCACGTCCTTGTGCGACCTTCTTGGCTCTTCTGAGCACTCACTATCTAAGCTACTCTGGTGTTGTTCCCGTTTCGCACTAGATTCGTGGTCTGATTCATCTGAAGATGGATCAGGGAGACTGAAGCGCACTGACCTAGGTGTGCTACAGGCCTGGGCTCGGGATGAGCGCAGGGCGGCTCCATCCTGGCTAGGCGACGACGGGGTCGTGTAGCGAGTTGATGGAGTTTGGCGGGATGTCTGGTTCTCGACCAGATCATTTACGGTGTCCGGTTCGGACGCCTCTTCCCGCTCTGAGCTTTGGCGCATTGTTGGGGGTCTTTCACGCCCCTCGCGCTGCTCTTGGGGGGTCTGCTCCTGGGCAGCCCTCTTAGCAACCATTTCGGCTTTCTCTAGCCGTTCGGTGCAATCATCAAGGGAGGTCTTCAAGAGCTCACACTCCCTATGTAAATCATTATTATCGGCTGTCAGCTTGGCGTTGCTGGTGGTCAGCCTTTCAACCTCTCCGCGAAGGCATCTGATTTCTGAATCAGCATTTTGGAAGTATGATAGGAATAGCTTACCTAGTGCCGCTTGGACACTAATAGTTGTTCTTTTTGGATCTCGCTCATGTTTGTTTGAATTATCTAAGTTGTTTTGGCATTCACTCTCACTCGTGTACTTAATGTTTGCCGTTTCGGAGGCAGAGCAGTGAAGGAGGTCTGCGATGACCTCAAGGAGAGACACGTCTTGAGCGTTGTCTTCCATTTTTGAGACACGAGGGGATGCCAATTTACTTAGGCTGGATACTAGATAATTAATAAATGAGTTAATTATTAATTTAATCATTATTAATTAACTATGTAATTAATTAATAAGGTTTGTTTGGAAAGGCTCTCTTATCCTAAGTTGAATAGGTTATGAGTATTGGTGATATGGTTATCACACTACTGTTAACCGTTTTAACACACCTGGGGATATACCTTAGCAGTTGCTGAATCAACTGAGTTTATTTGTTGTTGAACAATATTCCAGAAGTCAACAAACCAGTCTGCCTCACACGGGGCACCAATTTAACTGTGGGTGCAATCAGTTAATTATTGAAATTAAGTGATCAATCTCGTTAAATCAGTCTCATTAAATTTGAAGGTTAATAATTAAAATGAATCAATCCCATTGAATCGTTTAATTTGACTCGTTTGAATTGAATCATACCATAGAATCAGTCTCATTCAGTGAATCATTTAGTGAATCGTTCAATTAATCGTTTAGTGAATCATTCAATGAATCATTTAGTGAATCATACCATTAATCCTGGTGCTTAATAATAAATTACCAAACAGCTAAATTATGGTATATTTCCAAATTATTACAATCACTTACCACATTACATAACTTTTATATGCACCCTTTTTGAATTCTTTAAGATTGGGGACTTCAGATATTGTTGTTCACACAAATAAACACAGTTTGTTTAATAAATGAATTTATTATACAAAGATAAAAAAAATAAATCAATATATACAAGCAGTGAGGTGTGTGTGTGTGTGTGTGTGTGTGTGTGTGTAGGACTTGACCATGTGTTTAGCCTCGTGTAGCTAACTACACGTGGTGGAGGCCTAGCTTGTTGGTAGCTAAACAAAAGAATGTTATCTAAACAGAACAAAGGATTAGCTCTGTGTTTAGCCTTGTGTTGCTAGTGTGAGTTTGCTAAAGGCCCTATTGAGGTATTTCACTCACGTGACCAAGTCATGTGACGCTGCCATTTTGGACGGCACGGCTCGAATCAGTTTGAATGCGAGGAAGGCGACAAACGAAAAACATAAAAGAAAAAGGAGTGAGATGCAGAAAACACCTTCACTATCCAGCGACGTAGGGCATTTACAGGGCGAGCAGAGGGAGAGGTATTTGCAAAAATTGAGTTTAGCAGGCTTAGAGAACGACGTTTACCTGCTTCCACCAGGATTGTTCACTGACAGCTAAGGTTTGTTCACATTTTCATTCGGTCCTCAGGATAAACAAAATGTTATTAAATGCCATTGAAATAACTTCTTAGTCTGTTGAGACATGGCCCGTTATAAGTTTTTCCTTTACTGTATTTACTAGTTTACTGAGCGCGCTCCGGGGCTGGCTGGCTGGCTGGCTAGCTAGCGAGTGCTCCGGGGCTGGCTGGCTGGCTAGCTAGCGAGCGCTCCGGGGCTGGCTGGCTGGCGAGCGAGCGCTCCGGGGCTGGCTGGCTAGCGAGCGAGCGCTCCGGGGCTGGCTGGCTAGCGAGCGAGCGCTCCGGGGCTGGCTGGCTAGCGAGCGAGCGCTCCGGGGCTGGCTGGCTAGCGAGCGAGTGCTCCGGGGCTGGCTGGCTAGCGAGCGAGCGCTCCGGGGCTGGCTGGCTAGCGAGCGAGCGCTCCGGGGCTGGCTGGCTAGCGGGCGAGCGCTCCGGGGCTGGCTGGCTAGCGGGCGAGCGCTCCGGGGCTGGCTGGCTAGCTGGCGAGCGCTCCGGGGCTGGCTGGCTAGCGGGCGAGCGCTCCGGGGCTGGCTGTCTAGCTGGCTAGCGCTCCGGGGCTGGCTGGCTAGCTGGCGAGCGCTCCGGGGCTGGCTGGCTAGCTGGCTAGCGCTCCGGGGCTGGCTGGCTAGCTGGCGAGCGCTCCGGGGCTGGCTGGCTAGCTGGCTAGCGCTCCGGGGCTGGCTGGCTAGCGAGCGAGCGCTCCAGGGCTGGCTGGCTAGCTGGCGAGCGCTCCGGGGCTGGCTGGCTGGCTGGCTGGCGAGCGCTCCGGGGCTGGCTGGCTGTCTGGCTAGCGCTCCGGGGCTGGCTGGCTGGCTGGCTAGCGCTCCGGGGCTGACTGGCTAGCGCTCCGGGGCTGGCTGGCTCAGTAAACTAGTAAATCCAGTAAAGGAAAAACTTGAGACTGAAAGGTTTTAACAGTCATCCAAATGACTGAACATAAACATTGCTACAGTAACATACCAGCTACTGTTGTTGACATTAGCTAGCTTGCCGTCCAAAATGGCGGACACTGGGGCGTCACGTGACCCTGTGATGTCAGGTGAAATACCTCAATAGCCTAGCTAAAGTGTGTTTGTTAGGCCTGGTGAGGCCTACTGAGCACGTGTTGCTAAAGACAAGGGTATTAGCCATAGCTAACTAAAAGCTAGCTTGTGGATTTCTAGCTGAGGTGTGGTTTATCAGGCCTGATGGCCTGCTGAGCACATGGTAGGCCTTGATTAGCTTTGTGTTGCTAAGCAGACAAAAGGGAAGCTGTAGCTAACCCACTAGCTCATAACCATACTGAATCCACTGAAATCTTGAGATCAAGATGTATAATAAGAGAACTATATGTTAGTAGTAAAGAAAAGCATGCACAGCCTATCTATTAAAAAAACAATTGAGAGAACATAGAACAAAATAAATCAACACGCTGCGTGTCTAACAGTGTAACAGATAAACCTGGGTTTAAATTCACACTATTTCAATAAAAGCAATTCCTAAGACTATCCTAATTATGCCCAAATGCCAAAATCTTACTTAATCCTGCCTTTAGCAAGATATGAAGAACTATTCGCCGGTGTAGCTTCAGGCCTCGCCATGGGAGCACGTGAGCCGCTCGTGATGGAGGCGTAGAAAACTTTCGGGTCCAGCGGAGCACTTGGGTGGTTCCCGTGGGAAGCAGAGGATTCTTGGTCCGAACCTCAGCGTTCGTGAGGAAAAGTCTCTGATCAGAATAAGATGCACAGCGCTTTTGAGTTAAAAAGGATTCAATCGCTTCTTAACTTTTGACTGCCTGGGCTGCAGTCGTGACGTCACTTCTAATGCAAGTAAACCGGTTGTAACTCAGGTTGAGTTTAAAGATCGCGTGACTCTAGAGTTTACCTTTGCCAAGGGTAAGAAAGAAAATCGCGCTGAGTGATGGATCTTGCAAGAAAGAAGACGTCTTTTGGGTGGAGAGCGCCTCTTTATACGTCCAGATTCATCGGAAGCCAGACGAGAGAGACCAAGATGGTGGAGCTTCCGCTTGGATTTATGCGTGCATGGCAGACTGACGTAGGTGATCCCGCCCACGCGTGACGTAGGTCACACGGAAGTTGCCTGGGAATTGTAGTTCTGACACAAGATGGCGGCATGATACCTACACCCTAATTCTGCGCCGACAAATAGTGGAGCAATATCAGAAAGGAGTTTGACAGTGTAAAATTGCAAAGAGTTTGAACATATCATCATCTACAGTGCATAATATCATCAAAAGATTCAGAGAATCTGGAAGAATCTCTGTGCGTAAGGGTCAAGGCCAGAAAACCATACTGGGTGCCCGTTATCTTCGGGCCCTTAGACGGCACTGCATCACATACAGGCATGCTTCTGTATTGGAAATCACAAAATGGGTTCAGGAATATTTCCAGAGAACATTATCTGTGAACACAATTCACCGTGCCATCCGCCGTTGCCAGCTAAAACTCTATAGTTCAAAGAAGAAGCCATATCTAAACATGATCCAGAAGCGCAGACGTCTTCTCTGGGCCAAGGCTCATTTAAAATGGACTGCGGCAAAGTGGAAAACTGTTCTGTGGTCAGACGAATCAAAATTTGAAGCTCTTTATGGAAATCAGGGATGCCGTGTCATTTGGACTAAAGAGGAGAAGGACGACCCAAGATGTTATCAGTGCTCAGTTCAGAAGCCTGCATCTCTAATGGTATGGAGTTGCATTAATGCATGTGGCATGGACAGCTTACACATCTGGAAAGACAGCATCAATGCTGAAAGGTATATCCAGGTTCTAGAGCAGCATATGCTACCATCCAGACAAAGTCTCTTTCAGGGAAGACCTTGCATTTTCCAACATGACAATGCCAAACCACATACTGCATCAATTACAGCATCATGGCTGCGTAGAAGAAGGGTCCGGGTACTGAACTGGCCAGCCTGCAGTCCAGATCTTTCACCCATAGAAAACATTTGGTGCATCATAAAATGGAAGAAACGACAAAAAAGACCTAAGACAGTTGAGCAACTAGAATCCTACATTAGACAAGAATGGGTTAACATTCCTATCCCTAAACTTGAGCAACTTGTCTCCTCAGTCCCCAGACGTTTACAGACTGTTGTAAAGAGAAAAGGGGATGTCTCACAGTGGTAAACATGGCCTTGTCCCAACTTTTTTGAGATGTGTTGTTGTCATGAAATTTAAAATCACCTAATTTTTCTCTTTAAATGATACATTTTCTCAGTTTAAACATTTGATATGCCATCTATGTTCTATTCTGAATAAAATATGGAATTTTGAAACTTCCACATCATTGCATTCTGTTTTTATTTACAATTTGTACTTTGTCCCAACTTTTTTGGAATCGGGGTTGTACTTGCCAGAATAACAATAACATAACTTGCATATCAGATATCTTCTTAATCTCAGGGTGTCCAGCCTTGGCACCCTCTCCATCATTAACCACTGTCCCAACATGTACACATGTTTATACAAACCTAGAAAATAGAACACAAACACATTCTTCATCTTACAGTGGTGCTTGAAAGTTTGTGAACCCTTTAGAATTTTCTATATTTCTGCATAAATATGACCTAAAACATAATCAGATTTTCACACAAGTCCTTAAAAGTAGATAAAGAGAACCCAGTTAAACAAATGAGACAAAAATATTATACTTGGCCATTTATTTATTGAGGAAAATGATCCAATATTACATATCTGTAAGTGGCAAAAGTATGTGAACCTTTGCTTTCAGTAGCTGGTGTGACCCCCTTGTGCAGCAATAACTGCAGCTAAACATTTCCAGTAACTGTTGATCAGTCCTGCACACCGGCTTGGAGGAATTTTAGCCCATTCCTCCATACAGAACAGCTTCAACTCTGGGATGTTGGTGGGTTTCCTCACATGAACTGCTCACTTCAGGTCCTTCCACAACATTTCCATTGGATTAAGGTCAGGACTTTGACTTGGCCATTCCAAAACATTAACTTTATTCTTCTTTAACCATTCTTTGGTAGAACAACTTGTGTGCTTAGGGTCGTTGTCTTGCTGCATGACCCACCTTCTCTTGAGATTCAGTTCATGGACAGATGTCCTGACATTTTCCTTTAGAATTCACTGGTATAATTCAGAATTCATTGTTCCATCAATGATGGCAAGCTGTCCTGGCCCAGATGCATCAAAACAGGCCCAAACCATGATAGTATCACCACCATGTTTCACAGATGGGATAAGGTTCTTGTGCTGGATTGCAGTGTTTTCCTTTCTCCAAACATAACGCTTCTCATTTAAACCAAAATGTTCTATTTTGGTCTCATCCGTCCACAGAACATTTTTCCAATAGCCTTCTGGCTTGTCCATGTGATCTTTAGCAAACTGCAGACGAACAGCAATGTTCTTTTTGGAGAGCAGTGGCTTTCTCCTTGCAGCCCTACCATGCACACCATTGTTGTTCTGTGTTCTCCTGATGGTGGACTCATGAACAGTAACATTAGCTGATGTGAGAGAGGCCTTCAGTTGCTTAGAAGTTACTCTGGGGTCCTTTGTGACTTCGCCGACTATTACACGCCTTGCTCTTGGAGTGATCTCTGTTGGTTGACCACTCCTGGGGAGGGTAACAACGGCCTTGAATTTCCTCTACTTGTACACAATCTGTCTGACTGTGGATTGGTGGAGTCCAAACTCTTTAGAGACGGTTTTGTAACCTTTTCCAGCCTGATGAGCATCAACAACGCTTTTTCTGAGGTCCTCAGAAATCTCCTTTGTTCATGCCATGATACACTTCCACAAACATGTGTTGTGAAGGTCAGACTTTAATATATCCCTGTTTTTTTTTAAATAAAACAGGGTGCCCACTCACACCTGATTGTCATCCCATTGATTGAAAACAACTGACTCTAATTTCACCTTCAAATTAACTGCTAATCCTAGAGGTTCACATACTTTTGCCACTTACAGATATGTAATATTGGATCACTTTCCTCAATAAATAAATGACCAAGTATAATATTGTTGTGTTATTTGTTTAACTGGGTTCTCTTTATCTACTTTTAGGACTTGTGTGAAAATCTGATGATGTTTTAGGTCATATTTATGCAGAAATATAGAAAATTCTAAAGGGTTCACAAACTTTCAAGCACCACTGTATATTAACATGAGACACAATGTCGGACCTCCTTTACTAAGGATCTGAGAGGCACAGAAATTCTCTAAAATTACATTTTCCTCTACAATCACCCAACAAAGCCTATCAAAATCTCATCTGATGCTTCACACAGTGGGCTAAGAGCTGTTCTTATGCAGAGATTTGATGACTGGCAACCGATCGCATATGCATCATGCTCAATGACAGATGCGGAGATGCATTATGCACAAATCGAAAAAGAACTTTTAAGCATAATGTATGCCTGTGAATGATTTCAACAGTTCATGTCAGGACATGAAATTAGTGTTGAAATGGATCATAAGCCACTGATTGCATGGTTTCAAAAGCCACTCAATGACTGTCCACTGAGAATCCAAAAGATGATGATCCGGCTGCAACGCGACTCCCTGACAGTTATGTATACACTGGGGAAGCTGATGCACACAGCGGACACCTTGTCAAGAGCAGTTGACCCAAAGGAGCCAGCGAACACCAAGATAAATGGTGTGAATGCTTATGTGGACATGATCACAAGTGCACTGCCTGTGGTGGATGTAAAGATGGAGCTCATAAAAACAGAGACAAGCAAAGATGAAACTTCAAAAAGACTGTGTCAAATCATCATAGAGGGATGGCCCAACACTAAACAAGCTTGTTCAGCTGAAATCACAGAGTACTGGAACTGCAGGGCAGATCTGTCAGTGGTAGGAGACATCATCTACAAAGGCAGCAAGATAGTCACCCCAAAAAGCCTGCGAAAAGAAATGCTCAAGAAGATACATGCATGGCATCTCAGGATTGAAAAATGTAGGAAAAGAGCATGTGAGGTGATGTGTTGGCCACAAATCAATCAAGATGTTGCAAATGAGGTGTCAAACTGCCCAGCATGTCTGAGATTTCAACCAAGCAATCCTGCTGAGCCACTTAAGCCACAACCGGTGCCTGACAGACCAAATAAGAAGGTGGGCACTGATCTGTTTGTTCACACAGGGAAGGACTACATTGTGGTGACCGACTATTACTCTCTTTATCCAGAGGTTTGTAAACTGTACACTACTACAGCAAAGGTGGTGATAACATTCAGGAAAGCCATCTTCTCCAGACATGGGATGCCAAATGAGGTTCAAAGATAATGGACCGCAATTTTCCAACATGAGCTTTAGACACGGGCAGCACGGTGGTGTAGTGGTTAGCGTTGTTGCCTCACAGCAAGAAGGTCCGGGTTCAAGCCCCGTGGCCGGCGAGGGCCTTTCTGTGCGGAGTTTGCATGTTCTCCCCGTGTCCGCGTGGGTTTCCTCTGGGTGCTCCGGTTTCCCCCCCAGTCCAAAGACATGCAGGTTAGGTTAACTGGTGACTCTAAATTGACTGTAGGTGTGAATGGTTGTCTGTGTCTATGTGTCAGCCCTGTGATGACCTGGCGACTTGTCCAGGGTGTACCCCGCCTTTCACCCGTAGTCAGCTGGGATAGGCTCCAGCTTGCCTGCGACCCTGTAGAACAGGATAAAGCGGCTACAGATAATGAGATGAGATGAGATGAGATGAGATGAGATGAGCTTTAAACACTTTGCTGAAGAATGGAAGTTTGTGCACACAACATCAAGTCCTCATTACTCACAGTCTAATGGATTAGTGGAAAAATCAGTACAGACAGTAAAGAGGCTGCTGTGCAAAGCAAAGGACAGTGGAGCTGACTTCTATCAGAGCCTGCTTGTGTACTGCACAACACCATTGGAGTGTGGTATGTCACCATCTAGATTTCTCATGGGACGTTGACTAAGATCAAACCTGCCCATTCAGGAAAAATTACTGAAAACAAAGGAGGGGGAGTAAGTAAAGGGGTTCAAGGAGCAGCAAAAAACAAAAGCAGAAGTTCTGCTATGACAGGAACATGGAACTTACCTGAACTGCACACTGGCGACTATGTGAGGCTCAAAGACAAAACAAGTATGTGGACACAGAAAGCAACCATTCTCAATGAAGTTCAACCAAGGTCATATAACATTCAGACTGAAGACGGTGCTGTGCTGAGACAGAATCAGTGTGATATTATAGGACAAGCCAAAGCGGATCAGACGACTGATGATGCTGCCGAGCAACCTCAACACTCAGAGAAT